>NC_086198.1:72766013-72978513 GCF_035770615.1 Melospiza melodia melodia | reverse complement strand
CCCTCTGGTGGCAGCAGCCGGAACGCGCCTCTCGAAGACGCTGCTCGCTCGCGGACATTTTTGTTTCGATGGAAAACTGTTTTTTAATTGATATACAGCTAGATTGATTTGTAACATAAAATAGGGGTGATGACGTTTGTTTGATCTGTGTTGTAATACAGCGATAATTACGACAGATGGTAGACAGTACTTGTCAAAGATACACATTGCAGACAGAGGTCTCCTTCCTTCCTTCCTTCCTTCCTTCCTTCCTTCCTTCCTTCCTTCCTTCCTTCCTTCCTTCCTTCCTTCCTTCCTTCCTTCCTTCCTTCCTTCCTTCCTTCCTTCCTTCCTTCCTTCCTTCCTTCCTTCCTTCCTTCCTTCCTTCCTTCCTTCCTTCCTTCCTTCCTTCCTTCCTTCCTTCCTTCCTTCCTTCCTTCCTTCCTTCCTTCCTTCCTTCCTTCCTTCCTTCCTTCCTTCCTTCCTTCCTTCCTTCCTTCCTTCCTTCCTTCCTTCCTTCCTTCCTTCCTTCCTTCCTTCCTTCCTTCCTTCCTTCCTTCCTTCCTTCCTTCCTTCCTTCCTTCCTTCCTTCCTTCCTTCCTTCCTTCCTTCCTTCCTTCCTTCCTTCCTTCCTTCCTTCCGTGCGCGGACCTTCCCGCGCTCACCGCCGGCCACCACACGCTGCTGGGCTCGGACTTCAGAGCCCGCGGCGCTCCCGTCCTGGCCGTGGAATGTGTGTCTGTGTCTGTGCGTCTATGCATCTGTCTGTGTCTGTGTCTGTGTCTGTGTGTCTGAGTGTCCGTTTTGGGAGCCGAACCGTCGGAGAGCTGTCCCCGAGCTGCCAAAGGGCTCAGCGGGCGAGGGAAGGCGGGTCAGGTCGGCAGCGCAGTCATCCGGCCCCGAGCTCTCACCACGTCCTTTTCTCCCATTATCTTTATTTTACCCTTTTCAAAACACAGACAGCAGACATCACCTCTGAGGAATCTGCGCAAAATTGAGGGGAAACAAGCCTGTTTTCCTGCCTGGTTTATTCCCTTCCCTACGTATTTACTGGAGAGGCTTAGCTTGTTTGTCAGCCTGGTTTAACGAGCAACACGTAGAAAACCTAAAAGGGGCATCAGAGGAGGAAAAAAGCTTTCAGATGAAGCCAAACGAGAAATGCACGCAGTTTATCCAACACAGCAGTGCTCATTGCTAGACTGAGTCTGTCCTCTTCATCTCTATGGTGCCGTGTGATGTTTGCAGGGCTTTTGTAGGGAAAATCAGGGAAATGGAGGCATCTCCCCCGTGCAAGAGCTGCAGGAAGCACTGTCTGTCAGAAAGCACTTGGATGAGGATTTCAGAAATGAGAATGGTAAGAGAGTATCTGTCCTACAAAAAAATCTTTTTCTATCACAATAGGTAACAAGGCCAGGTAGTACTGTGTGAAGGTGCAGTATTTAGAACAACAAACCATTATTCAATTTAACATTCAAAACACATTTAAAAGCATTCTATCATCATATTAAATACTCATTAGTTAAGCCTACTATAGAGGCACAAGAATATCTGTTCATTTTTACCAGTTGCTTTTCCTCCATGAAGGCTTTACTGAGCTGTGTGTAACCTCCCGATGTCACCCTCCAGGCACTCCAGTAGTCTGTAGCGTTCAGTGTCTCTGGAACCACGCTTTGTGCTGCACCTACAGCCTAATTTCATAGCAGGGAAACCCCCCAGTTCTGCTGTTCTGATGCTGCAGGCTGTGCTCAGTGACTCCTGGTTACAGACACTGTAAGGAGACACCCAGGTCATCTCTGAATGATCACATTTCACTCCTGCTAATTTACACTTCTCAGAGAGCTTTAAAACTTCTCATTCTAATTACTTTTTTAAGAGGTATCTTTAATGACCCTGTGCTGAGCTGTGTAGACAGACACTCCCTTAGGCAGGAGGGCAATCCTCAAGACCCTTCCCTGATCCATTGGCACCATGTTTCAGATGAAGAGAGAGAAACACTAGCAGCTTCCCCTCTGTGACCCAGAACATGTGTTGCCCTCCACAAAACCTGCCAAGTACCTAAACTATACAGATAACTGCATTTTCTCTGCTGGCATATAAATCTGTTTACCAGCATTTCAGAACTTCCCCTCTGTTTATGGGCACCTCCTGGGTAACCACTGCTGACACAAACTAGCTATCTCCCCACCCTGATTCCCAAGAAGCAGAGTCTGTTGGCGGAGCACAGAACAAGCTGGATCTGCACCTCCACCACATTCCTCTAATTTCACCTCAGGCTCTTTTCAGGGCCTCCACCAGATGCAGTTAAAGCTGATAATCTAGTCATTGGTCTTCTGTACCAGCTTTCTGTGCAGAGACAAATGGTACTTAATAGACTGCATACTCCCTTATTTCCAGACTAATATTCACTTAAACATCCAGGAAACAAACTAATTATTTTGTATCCAATAATTTTCAATTTACAAAAAAAAAAAAAAAAAAAAAAAAAAAAAAAAAAAAAAGGAAAAGGTGAACCATGCATATTTTTTATTAAAATATGCGTCTCTCCTACCTTCCCCATCCTTGACAAAAAATTGTCAAGGGGCAGGGGAAGGAAGGAGTGAGCATTTTTCTCAGCCACTTTCAGCAATATGTTATAGACAGATATTTTGGCTGTGACTATGCAAATATTTGGAATATACAACTGAAATAACCTACTCTTCTTTCCAAATTTGCCATATTACATTAAGTCTGTTACTGCCGGAACAGACTACAAATCTATCAAGCTTAATAACATTCTCTTTGGACCCTAAATCTTGGTATACAATGCAGAAAGTTTTTTATTGAAAACAAGCAACTGAAATGGCCCATTAGGACAGTTAGCCCAGAACCCTGCCTTGCCAGGTTCATTGCTTACAGTCAGGAGCAGAGGTATAATGTAATTATGTGGCTGTGTATTCTGCAGCATCTCAGGAAAATATATCTGATCATAAGCCTGTTTTTCTCTGGTAGAAAGAGCTTGTGGACAGCTTGATGGCAGAATATGGCTGGTCTTTGTGTGTGGTGATAGCCAGACTGATTGCAAGAATTAAAGACAAAACACTGCAAATGCCTGTGATTTTATTTAGTTTTGAGTAACATTTGGAGTAATTTTTATATCTAAGGGGGCTGTATATTTGCCCAGACCTATTCAATTTTTACAGTGCTCATTGGCAGCCTTTTGGCCCATTCCAAGGGATGGATGTTTTTTGGGGGAAAATATGTACCTGGGGCCGCTCCTAATAAGCAGTCCTGGCAGGGTATATAGGCAGGGTTTGTATATTTTATCTGTATGCCCAGAAAAAAGACACAGGCCAATTTTATTTACTTATGTTGACAGCAATTTTCTCATAGTATCTTTTATAAATAGCTGAAAAATGAAGCAATTTCTTCTTATCTGATTAGTTTTGAGGGGACCAAGTTATTTCCTGCCATGCAGTTAAACATTCAGGAGGAACTAATTCCATTCTGACAGAATCAGAGTTTAGAGTATGAATAAGTTTTAGTTTGCTTATAGCTTTTGTAAAAAAATCTTGCAGCAGAAATGTCTTTAATTAGTACAGCAGTTATTAGCTCATTAAGACCACTTATGATCTTGAACAAGAATTTCCTTTGTGCTGGGAAATTTCTTTTGAAACTTACAGGAACTGCATAGAATTGACAGTGCTGATTTTCCCAGTTGAAATGTTCCATCAATAAAGCCACCCTGAGCCTCATGGATGGTATGGATATGGAAAAAAAGGGTCAGAATACAGCATTTCTGTTATCTCTACAGCTTCTTAGTGTTTGTAATGGGCAAGAGGACTGTTTGCTCAGGATAAGTCAGACGGTGTACCAGTGTCTCTGAAAACCCTCACAGGACAGGTAATCTGTACTGCTAAATTTAAAGGGGCTAGGCAGTATGACTGACTCCAAATGACCAAACAACATTTGTCCACATTGGTTTCTGTCTCCTTTACAGATTCTCTTTGAAGAAAATTTATGGAAGTAATCTAAAGCAGAACAAGGACTGAAAGAGGAACTGGTAGTATGGTCAGTCTATCACAACTGCTCAAATTCACTTTATGAATATTTTTTTCTAAACAGCTTAAATGTCCTCTGCATCATCCTGACTATCCTGGATTTCTGGTGCAATGAAAAATGATGCAGTGGATTCAGCACATGAATCTTTTAAAACTTTAATTGATACCTTCTATGCTGGTCCAATCCAACCTCATCTAGGGACTGCCAGATGGCTCTGTGGGATGGATTGCAGAGAGAAGCCAGGAGTCCAAACTTCCTGAAATAGATAGGAAAAGTAAGTTTGCAGATAGGCCTTTGAATTAGGACTGCCATCACCTTTTGTAAGGATATCCTTCAGCAGCCTCATAACAGATAATAGAATAAGGCACAGGGTTTCTTTCTCACCTAATGATTTACAATTGAACCTCCTCATACATGGGTTCTTGTGATAGTTTAAACCATCACTCAAATTCTATTTTGTCTAGAAAAATATTTGTTTTTTTCTAGTTGTTTTTACTTTTAGATTGATAAACACACTGAATTGTGTGGAGACTTGTTGACAAATACCTACAAGGAACAAGTAGGAAAACCACTAAGTTGATTTTCACTCCTGGTTTCAAAACCAGTAGATAGTCTAAATCAAAGATTAAAACCAAGTAAACTGTTTGGTATTAGCCTTAGGAATTTTGTTCTTCACAAAATAAAGCTCTACTTTGATACCAGGTGTTAATGCCTTTACTGAAATTGATCTCAGCTGATAGCATTACTGAAAAAGCTTTCAGCAACTGATAGAAATTGAAACACTGTCTCTATTCATTTATAACTAATACATATGGTAGACATAATTTAAAGTATTTCTCAAACTAGTTGGCTTGATATTCAGTATTCAAATAGGAAAGAAAAACTATTCACACTGATCTCCAGAGCAGAGCAAAATCAGATGACTAGTGACTGAGCAAGCTAGGTTCATGAAAACAACCTTTTAATATTATGGGTTGAATATAAAGAATGCACAGAACAGATAAAATCCAGAATGCAATACTGTATTTCTATTCACTGGATATCAATGTGCCCCTTTTATTGGTCTTGCAGAATCTGAGGAAGTCGTGATTAGATGGCATGAGTATTCCATTTGCAAAAGAATAGATAAATAGCATGAAAGTTCTCTTATGACTTTAAGAAGAAATTCCCCCCACACTATTTCTGGTTCCTAGTAAACTTTGCTGTTCTTTGAGAAATACCATTCCTACAAGATATCATGCAATTCGACATCTGCAGATGCCAGAAATACTGGGATGCCAACACCACTGAAAAAGTCCTTCAATATATAAAATTCATCTCCTAATTATCCTTCTTGTAATAAATATTATTCACTATTCATTTCTAGTGACCTTTTTAGCAGTGTTAGATTGTTTTATACTTTAAACAAGAAGAATCTTAGTTTGAGGGTCTCCAGTGAAATTTTATGAGATAATTACACAATAAACGATGAACGTACTATTTGCAGTCATCACTGTTCTGTGTTTTATTGCTTTTGTAAGCACTACCTCTAAAGGCCTCAAATGAGGCTATTGAGATTGTGTTGAATGCTGCACTTGCTCAGATTAAAAGAAATCTTGATGCTTTCTCTTTTGTTCCTGGGCTTTTGCAGTCTGAGGCCCTGACTGAAGTAGGTGGGTTCATATCAACCAAGGTAAGTGCACCTCTTAGTGCTTACTGAAATTGTACAAATGTACTGGTCTACTTAGTTTTCAAAACCAATGAGTAGACATAATCCAGTTTCTGGATAATTAGACATCTGGATTATCATAAATCACCTTACTTAAAAGGTATGGTAGGAGTTAAATTTTTCGGTACACATAAAATAATAAAACTGTCAGATCATAATGCTTTAAATCTCCAGTAAACCAAACCCTGAGAAAACTGCAGAAACAAGAAATTCACCCATGCTCATCACCCATTTACTGTGTAAGAGTTCTCTTATTAACTCCAGAATAACAAAATGCATTTCAAAACCAAGGTCACCACTGATTTGCTGTGTTACTGAGGTTCATTCACTGGAGTTTAGTGAGAGGAATACTTGAATTGTCTGACATGATGTTGTTACCACAACAGAATCAATTGTGAGGTATTCCAGCACTGACAGGGACATAATGAAAACAGATCTGTCTTCTGGCCCTGCTATCTCTTGCTGAGCAAGGTGTGGTATCTTCAGAAGAGATGTGAAAACCCAGCTTATTCTTTTGGCATACAATAATATATTTGACCACTAACCATGCCTTTCCCTTTACCTGCTATTTGGTCCTCCATTCTTATTTTCATCAGTTTTGCAGCATCTCATCTCTTCTCTGGGCCATGCAGTAATACACAGGATATCACCCTGACAGGAGGAAATAAAATATATTTGTGCCCTCATGATAGCCATGTATTTGACCAAGTGAAGAGGACAACAATCGATTTATTTTCTTAGGCTGATTTTTTTCATGTATCACAAGGCTATTTTAAATTATATTCTAATTAAAGGTAGAACCACTTTAGGAACTGAAATGCACTAACCTGATGATTCACTCATAATTTTAACATTTGTCAAAAGTCACAGTAAGATCTCCAAACTCTTAATTATATTATTTTTTTACTTATCCATGTTTTACTTCTGAATTATTTTCCAGTTCTATTGCTACATGATAAATCCTCTGGAAAGCATATGTAAAGCCAAGACAAATAAATATTTAATTGACACAAGTTTTATTTTGTTGCATGAGCTGATGCTCACAGGTGAAAATAATTAAATTTTACAGTTTATGCCTGAGGCACCTCTGGTATAAAACTGTTGTAAAATACAGATCATGTTTAAGAGCTAGAAGTGTACACTGCCACTAGGGCATAGTAAGGTCATTAGACTAGCAAATGTTATCAATATTCATTTTTTTTCTGGAAAAACATCTTTTTGTTTCTTTTGAGCCAAGGTCTTCATAAAAACAGACACACTAGAAAACATTCTTGAGGAATCAGGTTCTGTGAACAGTCAAGACCTTTTATGGTTAGCATGTTTTGAACTCTAGAATTCTGACAGCATCCTCATCTGAGTCATGGGCAACTCCACCATGTTAATTGAATGAATGTTTGGTGTCCTGGCCAAAAGTGTCACATCTTTGTTGTGAATTTCAAGAGGACAAGCTCTGTGACTGCTCTCTGTCCATATTTCAGGCTGCCAGCTCATCAGTGCCCAGGTCCAAAGCATCCATGTGCTCCTGAGGAGAAGCTGATGAATGAGGGGCTGACATTCTTGGTGCCCAAAAGAGATCCTAAAGGAAGCCAATGACTGGAAACTCAGTGAAGTTTGGGAGATTGATGTTTGGAAATTCAGACAAAAGTCAAGATCTTACCTTGTGCTTGGAGACAGCATTGGCAGACTGTTCTCATGCCTTGTGACTTGTTTTGTAGACACTCCTAGGAGGATTCTGTCCCCCGCTTGAAAGCTGGGGGCAAATTTTTAGGGACATTTTAATTGTTTGACTATGGAATCCACTATGCCATCTCATTTTAGTCACAGAACCTCAGAGATGCTTTTTTACACACATCTTGCAAAATTGTTTTCTCTCAGAAATTGCAGAATTGCAACATTTCTGAGATTATTAAAATAAAATCACGAAAGAATAAATATGCATGATGGAGAAACACTTTTGCTATGAAAAATTAATAATTATTTCGAGTTTTAGTGTGGCAGCACTAGCAGCAGCAGTTCTCAAAGGATGCACTAACCACTGAAATCCTCTTCATTTTGTGGGTTTGTTCACAGTGTCCTTTAAAACAAAATAGTAAAAACAATCATGTCTGATGCTGTTCCCAGCCTCCCAATGAGTGGGTAAAATTGATTCCAACCCTCTATGGATGATTCAGAGACTTTGTTCTTAGCATCCCAGAAGGAATCATCTGGAATGATTCCCAGAAGGAATCATCTACAAATTTACTAAACTGCATTTTAAGAGTATTTAGATGTTTTAATTCCACTATTTTCACTGTAAGGATCTTATAGATTCTTCTTGTTTCTACTCTAAATACATGATTAGCAATTTATACTCCTTTATTTTTATATCAACTTCAACCTAACTAATTGCATGCCTGTCCTGCTGCTACCTAATACAGAGCAATTCTCTTCTACTGTCTTCTCATAAAATCTGCTGTGCCTCTGAAAAATACAAATCTCTTTAATCTGTTTAAGTTCCCTTTTTTTTAATGTATGTCACCAGCCTACACTCCCTAATATTGAGATATTTTTTCCCCTCCTGGCCCTTTTTAAAGACTGGGGAAGGGATTGCAGACATTCTGGTGCAGCATATATAATTTTTTATTTTCTTATTTTACTTTTAATTGAATTTCTCTGAATGGATGAAATCACTGGTAATTTACTTAATTTATTGACGGATATTCTTGTAAAATATAAAAAGCTTAGAGAAATATCTTTTGTTTATTCAATTTATTTTGGACCATGTCAACTTGAAATTGTTTAGTCCAGTGTTATTTTCAACAAATAGTTATAATAGAAATTTTTTATTTCCAAACCCAAGATTGGTGCAGCAGCTCATCTTTTTGATGCAGTATTGATGAGGAAGTTTGTGAGCTGTAGCATTTCAGAATAGCTGTACTGTATGAATACAAATAACTATATTCTAGTGCCTGTATCTTAGAAATCAACACTTCTCATAATGATGGAATTCATTAAAACATTTATTCTGTTATTAAACTCCACTGTTACTCATCACTTTAATTCCTATGAATCTTTAATACTCCTTATCCTTCTGTACCTCTTAACGACATGTGTGCTACTCCATGAGGTATTTGCTATCCTGACCATGGTGGGTGTCACACCCATCACCAGTTGTTCCAGTTTCTTCATTTTTGCTCCTTAAGATTCTCACTTTGTACAAAACCAAACAAATATTGTTTGGAAGGGATCCCAGGACTAGGTGGTTCAAGTACCCCCTTGAAGTAGAACTATAGATGAATCTTGAAAATCTTCAAGGATACAGATTCATATCCTGCTGCATGTAAATTATTCTCTCATTTCTTATTGTTCATCTCTCATTTGTCAATCACATTCCTGTCACTAAGCCTGCTACAACTTTCTTCTTACAACTCAACCTTCTCTAGACTGATATTTCTTTAGCTATTTTAATACCTCTATTTATCTGGTTTTGGGGGATTTCTAAAAATTGTGTTAAAATTAGTATACAAATTAAACTTTTCCCTTTTTATCTTCTTCTCCCATCTTCTTTTTCTCCCACATTGTTGATCATCATCCTAGAAAGCTGCCCAAATCCTTATAATGAATAACTCCTAGTGGCCAAACATCTTCCCCTGTTTCCTACCTCCCTCATCATGAATTTATCTGCTGAGGGCATTTTCTCATAGCTTCTGTCTCCTCAATGGGCTGACAGAGAATCATACTGAGAACTGTCTGGGTTTCTTTTCCTTTAATCATCTTTCCTGGGATATTATCCATGCAGTCATTGAATTTTGTCACATTGGGTGAATTTCCAGAATTTTTTTCCAGCTTCTGTCATAATTATTTAAATATTACATCTGCACATTGTTCCTTGCTGCAGATAAAAGACTGAAGGAATCATGTGATGAGCTTGCCAGAGTTTTTAATATTTCAAGGTTTTTAATAAAGGCCCTCTTCCTAATGTCATCCATGAAGATTAAAGCAAAGGTGCCATCTGAGAACTATTTGTAGCAGTCTTGGACCAACTGTAATGCAAAGCAAACTTAAAGAATAATTTTTTTAAATCTCTGGTTTATCTTTCAATTAGGAGAATTTGCTTACTTTTCAGAACTGTGCAGCAGATTGAAATTCCTATCAGGAAGAATAAATAACATAACTCACCAAAAGTCCCATTAAGCTTCAGTGAGGAAGCTAAGAATGAGTGTACTCAGTTTTCTATAGCCATAGCCTGAGTTCCTTGTGTTTCTCTTCCCAAGTCACTGACTGATAATACATTAACTATTCAATTTCAGAAGCTGTCATACATGTCAATAATCTTGCTCTGTTTTTAACTCTTCATTTTACCTGTGACCCTCTCCAGATTGCTTACAATTTTCCTTGTGTAAATGCCAAATATCTCCCTTAAACTCGAACCTGCCTGTATTTTACCTTCCCAATGAAGTAATTACTACTGACTCCATATAAACAAACAAAGATTGCTAAAGAAGAAGTGTTAGACAGGACATTTCTGCAAAAGTCACAGCACAGAACTCAATAAAAAGCTATGAGCCTCAAAGAATATCCTTCCATTACCAGTCACTCTGGTCAATATATAAATCAGAAGCTTTAAGCTTTCTTCTTCTGAGCAAGAAACTTATCCTTGACTTATCAAGTAGACTATCTGACTAATTGGTATCCTTGAGGATTTTTGTATCTCAGTAAGCACATCTTCTGGGCTATGGACAGCTTGATTTCATTCAATTTCATGCCACTTCAGCACATGATTAAATCAGATTTAAATGGATGGACTTTACCTATGAGTGTTTGGAAGGACAAATTGAATTAACCTGATTGTCTTTCCATGTATTCTTTATTTTTTCAAGTTTTAAGCTGTTACTGATTATCAGTGGCTATAAAAACCAGCTGGATAAAATATGCATATACCTTTTTTTTGGCAATGATAATAAATTAATCTAACTAAACTATATAGAATAAAACTAAAAATACAGAGAATAATTTTATAAACTGGAACACTTGCCTGCTATGTCTGGAATTGGATATGCTGCGAATGAAAAAACACCAATGAATAAAAATATCCCCATGTCCAAAAGAAGCAATAAAATATCTGTGGAACATGTCAGTGGACATGTCAGCTGACTGTGCTTTAAATTTAATATCCAATATCAATTGTTAAAAATACTTCTACACATTCCTATCATGTAATCACCCATCCAGTTTTCTGTGACTGAAGTTCTGAATGGGATCTCACGAAGAATGCAGAAAGTTTCTGATTTCTGAGTTTATCTGTATTGCAAAGTGCCTTTGAAAATTCAGCACTTGGAGTATATATTAAAAGATCAAGCACAATGTATGCAATATAATAAATGAGATCACTCAAACTTACCCTGGTTGGTAAAACATACCAGATTGTGTAAAAAGCTATCCAAAATCTAAAGCTTTTCTCTGAAGCCTCCTCTAATTTTAATAAATTCTTATATTTATACCTGTATACCTTTACTGCCTAGGACATCTATAATGATGGTAAGAGTACAGATGATGCAGACAGACATGACTCAAGGTCTAAAGGTGCTTGTAAATGAAGCCAGAGGCAGCTTTGTAGGTGCAGAGAACAAAAAAGTACAGCCCATTTGTTGCAGTTGTGTGAGAAAACTTTTGTATGTGAATGGGATGGGATTCCCAACATACTGCCTGGCACACTTTTGTCAAAAGATGTCTTTGGCTTTGTCACCTTCAGATAAAAGCAAAAATATTTCTCAGTGTTCATTTTTATTCAGTTTATACAGCTTGCAACGCTAATCATTTATCTGCAAACTTCTGCTTGCACTGAATGAGTGGCAGAATGTAATAATAATGTCTCTGCTGAAGAAAACAGGACCACAGATTACAGTGTTATTAGTTTTTAGTTATTAGTGCAGAACCATTTTAAGTGTTACATCAGTCTTGATGGGGTTTTGCTCAGATCATGTAACAGACAGCAGTTCAAAAAGTGAATTACTTCATTTCACATTTCTCTGCATAGATAGAGCTAACATTCTCTGCATTGCAACAGAACTTCTGGGGAAAGCACACAGATTTGGGGTTTTGTCCTTTATCCTCTTTTGATTCCCTCATTGTAGCCTGTGATCAGTATGAGATAAGGAAGCCATTTACCAGCAACCCAGTACTGAGTTCAGCATTGATCAATACACTTCCAGATACTCCTCTGAGCTTGCAAGATGATGCTTATCAATCTCTCCTGCTGTGGTACTTATAATCAAACACTACAGGTAGTCGAAAGTTTACATCTATAATTCACTATGTTCCTCCATTTGTTGATATGGTCTCTTGCTGCAGATTTCTAAAATCTTCCTAATCTTCCTTTAATTAATTTTTAAAAGAACAGTTACCTATCTTCCTTTCCATTCTTAAATTTTCAATATTTTTCATGTCCTTGATGGGTAAGACATTTCAAATAAAACACACTGGCAAGGCTGCTCTCTGATTTAATCACATGACAATCCTTGTGCCATGCCTTGAATCCTATAACACACATATATAAAGTTATTGTGTTTCTTTATGTACTGTCTTAAGTTTACACTTGAAGCTTCTGTGTCATCTATTTAATAACATAGGGATATAACAAAATGCTGGGAGTTATGAAATGCTGACACAGAAAGCAACTGTAAGGAATTTTGCACATTTATTTCACACATCTTCAAAAACTGTGGTTTCTCTTTTTCACTGTTTTGGCACAGAGTCAGTAATTAAAAGGGTAATGCTTCCAGGAAGGGTGAGTAAATGGAAACTCCAGCTGCGAAGGAAAAGAAAAAAGAACGTATTTGATATTGCTACAGACCATCCAGCAAAAATCACAAAGCAATCTGGTAGAGACAGAAGACTTCTGTTTCTTTTTCTGAAAAATGTAACAGGCATTTACCCAATGTCCTTTATTGTTTCTTGAGATTTGGATAGGCAGCTTGAGATAACCTCAAACAAGAACTAAATTGTTCATTAGAACTTTGCATAAAAACTTATTTTATCTTTGCATTATACACTACTGATACAAATAATGGAGTTAGTTTGGCAACGAGGAACTGTAATCCTATCAATCTTGGAGCAATGTTCTCTCTTTTATTTGAAATAAATAAAAACTGCATACAGATGTTAGCAACAGTACCTTCTTTCAAATTGAGGACAAAAGAGATAAATCATTATTTGAACCTCAAGTGCCCCTTGCTGCAAGGTGATGAACACCACCTAAACAATGCTATGCCATCATCTGTTAAAACGATTGAGAACTGATGCCACTGGAGATTGTATGCTTGTGATGGTGATGCTATTAAAAAGACAATAAAAAATTCAAATTTTAAACAACCTTTAATGCAAAATACCAGTTCTATAAAGTATTTCTTTTGGCTTTCAAAATGCATTGACAAAGAATTACTGTTATAAAGTATTTCCATAGTGTCTGTAATGAGGTTCTCAGTAATTAATTTGAACACCATCAGAGCCTTATTTGGATATTCAAACTGGCTTCAAATTGTCTCTGGAGTTTTGCATATGATTTCATCTGAAAACACATAGTGACTAAGAAAACTGGCCATGCTGGCTCTGGAGTTATATATTCCATTTCTACCCATATGCTACTGCTTGTGTGCCTACAAGTATATTACTAACTTTTTTGACCTAAAGTCTTCATTGAACTTCATCTAATTAATGCTGATGTGAGCATTAGTAAACTTGCACTGCCTCTGGAGAGTCTCATCCTTTCAGTCTCAGCCTTGCTAAACAAACGCAAAGCACTGCAATCATATTTTCTTCCATATAATTCTAAAATGTGTGACTTATTTTGCAGACATACTAATTTATGTCTGCATAAAAAGGTGCTTTTTTTTTCTCCCAGGAGATATCAAACAGATTAGTGGAAGTAGGTGTATTCATCTGGGCATAAAAGGTCAAAATATATGCCTTTGCATCCATAACTTTTTAAATTAAGAGCAAGCTGCTCCCAGGTATCATTACTGTCAGTAATATTCTGATACGTGTATAAATTTTTGGGGGGAAAACATGGAAGTGCCAGTTACAATTTCAGCTGTGTCTGTGCTGATTGTGTTGGACTGCCACAGTGGGGAAATGGGACTGTACTGCTAATGAGGTAGATAAGTCCCCAGCAATTACAATGACACTCTTATAAATAGCTGAACTATCAATTACCAATGAAAGCAAACGAGGGCCTTGATGGTATGGAAGAATCCTCTTACAACTGTTGGAAACAAAATCATTCATAACACACAGATCAATTTCTGCTCCTCCTCTCGGCTCAACCAGTAATGTCATAGCAGATGAGAACTGGGAAAAGGAGGAGCCAAGAGTTGACCCTTGATTTCTAAAAATACAATTTAATGTCTTCGTGCAAGTTAAACTAAACAGTAGCATGGTCTGAAGTGCTCGACAGAAGAGACTACATCGAACAAGAAGCAACAAGAGGTGCAAAACAAAAGGGGAAAGTAAGAAGAACAAGGATTGGTATGAAGGAAAAGGGGATTAGTTGCAAAGGGCAAAGAGGGACATTTTGTATTAAATCTTCCAAAATATGACTTTTTTTAATCCATGAACTTTCAGAAATAAATAACGCTTTAACATTCTGTTTAAATGAAATTAAGGCAAAATTATCAAAGACAACTTTTGCTGTTATGACCAAGAGACCAAACCAGAATCTAAAAATTAATGCTTTGCATAAAGGTGCATTGAGCACTTCCTATATTACAAGTGCTTAGAAATGAAAAGGCACTCTTGCTAAAGACATGCAGCTGTCATCCTAGGTTCATTTAAGAAATATAAGCAATCTTGAACACTGGCCAGGTTTTTATCCCTTTGTGACATTTCAGTTAAACATTCAGTGGTTTTCATGTTTCAGTTACATCTAAACAAATCTCCTGGATATATCAATATTTCATTTTGAAATATAGCAATCTGGAAATGGTTCAACTTGAATTTACTGGGCTACATTTGTAGTCTTAATTTTGGTTTCGCATAAATGTTTGTCAGTCTCTATTACACACCTGAGAATGCCCAGCAGACACACTGAGAATCCTAATTCCCTACTGCTGTTTAGTAGAGTCTCCTCCACCTGCAGAAAAATCAACTCAAAGTAGGAGGTAGTTCTTGCATCTACTTCACAGTCACCTAAATGAGAGATGAATGGTTGGGAGAGAAGTGGGAAATCAGGTTCTGCATCTTCCATTTAAAAGTGTTAACTAGCCTAAGATTGCTTAGATTATTTGCCATTGTTATGGTATTAGAATCCCTATCAACTGACTCTTTTGCTCCTTTCTTGTCAACCTACTTCATTACACATTCTTCCTGAGCATCTTCCAATCAATCTTCAGGTTTAATTACCATAAGTCAGAAATAAGGATGATTGCAGAAGTTGATTCCCAGCATCCTTGGTGACAGGAATATGTCTTTCTGGCTGTTAAAGAGTAATTGAATTGAAAGCCTCTGGGAACGATTAGAACCTGGAGCAGACGCTTGCTGTCCTGAAACCCATGCTGCCAGGAGGGGGAACCTGCTGCACATCCTTGAGAGAAAGCCAGACGCACAACTACATGAAGCCACAGCAGCCAAAAGTCAAAGGTGTCAGTCACCAGGCCTGCATTTTGGTTTGATGCCACTTCAGACGAGTTATAGACTTCCAAATGAGAACAGAAACATGTTCACATAGCTATTCGGCACAAATAATTTTAAAAACCCATCAATATTAAAGGCAAGGGGAAGATTAATGAAGGGAGGATTAAACTTTTCCAAGACCTGGCAAATTACATAAGCTGTGTGTTGGAGAGCAAACAGAAGGCTGCTTCTGCTTTGTGCCATCCTTCTGTCAGAGGTGGCTGATATACCTGTACCCGAGTAAGGCTCCCTAATTTATGATTTAATGATTATTGACCAAAGATTTCAGAAACTTGTTTCAAAAATCCTGCTTTTTAATATAATACCACTGACAGTCTTTAGGCTCACGTGGCTTTCAAGAGGTGCGGTTTTCCCCCCGTCTTTTTACATTATAGGGAAGCAATGACACTAAAACACAGGGGCACAAGCTTGCACCGGTTTTGTGTGACACCACTGGGCCACCGCAGCACCGGGAACTGCGGAGCGCCCTACACGGGTCCTGTGACGCTACGATTCCCATCCATATCGCTGATGCTCAGCACTGAGCCTTGCCAGGCAGCTGTGGAAACCCAGAGCCTTGGAAATCCAGCTGGCCCTCAGTGAGCAAACACTCCCCAAACTGGGGCTGAAGCGAGCATTAATATTGTTGCTGTAGCTGTCACCACACACAAGGGCCCCTGAACAGACCCTGCAGACGGAGCCGAGCCCTGATGTCCGGGCTGCTATGCACAGCGGAGCCGGGACCAGCGTCCCGCCCAGCGGGCTCGGCCGCAATCGCAGCCGCGCTCCCGCCGGGCCATCCCCGCGCACCTCCCAGCGCCGGCCCGTGACGCCGCCAGGCGCCGTCGGGAGCATCCCAGACACCGCCTACATTGCCCGGCAGCCCCGCGGCCCGCGGGAAGTGGCGTCCGGCCGCATCCGGGAGTGCGGATCTGCCGGAGCGTGTTCCGTGCCCGGTGCGGCGCTTGCGGTGGGTCGCGGCCGGGCCGGAAGCGGGAGCTCGGGAGGCGGCGGCTGCGGTCGCCCGTGTCCCGCAAACTGAGGCGCTTCTCTCCCCGCAGGTGCGGCCATGGCGGACTCCACGCAGAACGGGCCCATGGCAGGCGGGGCCGGCGGCGGGGCCGTGGTAAGGAGCTGCCGGAGCTGTCGGGCCTGGAGCCCGGGCCGGCCGCGGTGCTGCTCCGGCGGCGGGCGGGGGGTCCTGCGGGGGGGACGGCAGCGAGCACCGCTCGCCCGGGTGCGGGCAGGGGCGAGCAGCTTTCGCTTTCCGATCGAAAGCGTGCTGTTGGTGTGCCGCTGCTCTTGAAAATGGCTGAATTGAAAGTAATTCCGTGTGCTAGCATCTGTATTTCACAGAATCATAGAATATGTTGAGTTGAAAGGGACCCACAAGAATCACTGAGTGCAGCTCGTTGGCCCTGTACAGGACGCCCCAGAAGTCGCACTGTGTGCCTGAGAGCATTGTCCAAAGGCTTGTACTCTGTCAGGCTTGGTGCTGTGACCACTTCCCTGGGGAGCCAGTTCCAGTGCCCAAACACACTCTGGGTTAAAAACCTTTTCCTGATAATCTAACCTGGCCTTGACATGCCATTTCATGCCATTTCTGTAGTTATATTGTGCATGTAAGATACGAAATCGTGTTATGAAGATGCTTGTAGGTTTCTGATCAATTCCATAGAGATGCACTAGACATATAGGGGAAAAGAGGATTCTTCAAAAGCTGGTCCAGATTTGGAAAAAAGTATGAACTCTATCAGAAGGAAGGAAGCTCTTGTTTAGATTCTGATGCACATAGAGCCAAAAGCATTCTGTCTTTCATTAGAGCCTTTAAGGCACTTTGACTATATCAGGACTGAGGAGGGCAGTGGTTAGGGAAGAGAGGTGCAGAATTGCTGTGAAAAGTTTTCTGCTTTTTCAAGGCCAGGAATATGTAAGCCAAAACGATGCCACTTTCCTTGTAATGTGGTTATGCTAGTTTTACCTGACCCTGTATTTTTTCCCCTTCAATTGGAAGAATTGTGGAGATTTAGCCTTAGGTTTGTACATTGAATTCTAAAAGAAACCTTGAAGCAAAAGTCGGTCAGGTCTGGAGACCCTACATGATAACATTTGTGAAGCTGACTGTTTAGTGAGGCATGTTTGGATAGAAAAACTATTTTTCTGGAATTTCTTACCACTGTATTTAATTGTAATGTACAAAGGAACCTCTTGGTTTTGAGGAAGCTGAACTATTTTTGATCTGGCTAGTAACATCATATGAGCCAAGTATTACAGAACAAAAAAAAAAAAGCTTTCTGCTTCAAGGTATAATTTGCTTATATTTGAGGTTGGAGAAAGATTTGAAATTTAATAGAGTTGGGAAGAATGTTCATTGTATGCAAGTATTAAAATACCAACTTCTGGTGGGGCTGGTATTTTTTTTTCTTTTTTTTTTCTTTTCCAATGTAGCAATTTCTGATGGCTAACAAGTTGGATACAGCAATGTGGATTTCCCGCTTGTTCACGGTTTACTGCTCAGCTTTATTTGTCCTGCCTCTTCTAGGGTATGTACTGAAATATAAATATAAATATTATATAGTGAAATATAAAATTAAATATTTACAAACAACTAGATTCTCTTTGCACGAAATTGTTTTTTCATGTAAGGTAAATTGCTGTTATTTGGGTTACTTAGATGCTTTTTGTCAGAATAGTTTATAGATTTTAGATTGGTTTAAAACACTTGTAGATATGTTTGGAAAATATATTGAAAAAATGTAAAGTAGTGGTAAATGCATGTTTTTGTGTGTAAATGGAGTATTATATTGAGTTGTCTTAGGCACCTGCAGTAAAGTCAGTGTTAAACAGCGTTTGAGTTATTTTCTGGGAGTAGTGCTTATGTACGATAATATAAATAAATACGTCAGGCATTGTTCAGTTGTGATGCAATTCTCGAAGGTAGAGCTTGGTTCTCATGGTAACATCTCCTCTGATGATTTGCAGGTTGCACGAAGCAGCAAGCTTTTACCAGCGTGCCTTGCTGGCAAATGCTCTCACCAGTGCCCTCCGACTACACCAAAGGCTACCGCACTTCCAGCTGAGCAGGGCTTTTCTGGCTCAGGCTTTGCTGGAGGACAGCTGCCATTACCTGTTGTACTCCCTTATCTTTGTGAATTCCTACCCTGTTACGAGTATCCTTGTCTTGTGTCATCCTGCTAATGTTTTTAAATATGTTAAAAACATGTTTCTTTTCATCACTTTTGCCATGATTTGAAAAGCTAGTTGAACTAGTTTGATATGTTTGCTATTTATAGAACATACTCTGTGTAAAATATGAGAGGCTTATGTTGATTGATCCATATTCAGTTTAATCAGCTCTATAATTAGAGCACTGCATTCTCTGTCTACTTAGACTTTCTTTTTTGAGGCTTAAATTTGGGGGATTTTATGACCAGCCTCCAGTGATATTTGGAGAAGATGGTATCTCATTTATTGCCATTGCAGGGTTTATACACGTCTTCTCACTGTAGTAGGCATTCATCATGTAGACAGATAATTATTTAGTAGTAACTTTCTCAGATAAGTTATTAAACTGATAAAAGTCTGCAAAATTTGCTCCTGTGGATTGTCAAAGGTGACATGTCAGAGCTGACATTTCTTAACGCCACATGATATATGCTTAATGTCCTACTCCTAAAATCCTTCTGGCAGAGAAATGTCAACATTCTTGCTCTGTAAAATCAGAATGGCTTGCAACTGCATGTTCTTTGGTAAAGAAATTAATTTTGTAGCATCTTTTAACCAAAGATATGACTACACATATTTCAGAGGTTTCGAGCAGTAAGCTCAGGTATGCCTTCTGTGCAGAGAGAACACATTTCAGTAGAAATGCACTGCTGTCTAATGGTGTGTGTTATACTTTTGTATGCTTGCAGACACCCATATTTTGAAGGTAATAAAGTGCATAGCAAAGAAGTGTAAGAAGCAGAAGGAGGAGTTGTAAATATAGGTCATAGACTTAGACATATCTTCATCCAGTATAGGTCATTCCAGCCAAACTTTTGCAAAGATCCATCAAGCTGTCACTGGTGTAACATCATGGAGAAATGAAGCACTTGCATGGCCTGTAATTTTCCTTATGGCTTGCTTCAGTGAGTATTTTTCCAGTTCTGCTGTTCTCTTTGCTTCATGCTGCCACATACACAAAGAAGGTTCTTGATGTAAGTATCATATGTATGTGTTACAATGAATACAGTTAGTATTCTTGGGGTTTATAAACAGGTTTGAGTTGCAGCTCTGGTTTGGTTTTCTTTGGCTGAATTAGAGGAATTAGAGTGAAACTGTAATATAGAATCTCAGTTAATTATTTTTCTCACTAATTATTTTTCTTCAAATGTTTTTCTTTGAAGGAAACAAAATCTGTGGAACAATTAAGTTGAAACTTAAGACATGTCTTTTTCAAGCTAAACCATAGCCTCTGAATTTTACTGTTCTATTTCAGTAATAAAGTAACAAACTACAGGGTGAGACTAGCAAGCAAAATACTTGTCAGTTGGACTTGCTGCTCAATGCACTGCCTTGTGCATGTTAACATAACTCCAGGCTTTGGTGTTCCTGACTGGGCTGTCTTGCTATCATAGGCATTTCCTCCTAGTGGACTGAACAAGGCTCATGGCTGTCTCTGTGCAGTTGAACCTAAAATTGGTGGGTGAGGGAATTGCAACATCTGATGCTTTTAATTGAACTCTGTAAATTATGGAGTTCCAAGCCTCCCGTAGTTTTCCTTAGAATATTAATCTCAAAAGTGATGAAGTCTTAAAATGTTGAAATGGGTGGTAAATAGCAATTGTTTGCATTTTGTTTTCTCTGTACTTATGGAGATAGATGTAACTTTTATGTTTTCTGTAAATAATTTTTTCTTCTTTAAAGGCACGAAGTTCAAATAGTTTGCCCTTTTTGAGAAATCTCTTAGAGAAACTGAGTGCTAATCAACAGAATATTCTAAAATTCATTGCTTGCAATGAAATTTTCCTGATGCCAGCTACAGTTTTTATGCTCTTCAGGTAAGAATAATGGTAAATATTTAAATAATTAAAAACTTGCTACACAAGACTGCTTTTTGCAAATGAGTTCTCTGTGGCTCATAGTACTCCATTTGTATGGTTCTGGCTGACAGAGGCTTGAACTTCAAATAAAATTTAAGTGATTCTTGGGCTTCTAAAGTTGGTACATCCTGACATCAAAAGGCATTCACTATGATGTAACTGAGCACCAAAAAACCTTCCCTTTCATAGTGTGAGTGATGAGTCACATGGGAGATTTTCAGGCGTGACACTTGAATTCGCCTACATTTCTATCAGCACATTGTTCAGTAAGTTTAATTTTGGTTCGTTTAGTAGAATATTAAGATCTTCAGCTTCACTAAAAGTGAACTCTTATTTTTGACAATTAGATTCCTGAAATTTAAATGGCAAAGTTCTGTTATGCAAAAAGTGTGCAAGCAGGAGTAGGTTGCATTCTCTCCTATGCTGCTTCTGAGCAGTGACGCCTCTGGTTTTTTTTATTCCATTTGATTTTTCTTGCTGTGTTGCCTGTTGAAGTCATTTTAGGGATCTCAAACATGTTGAAATCCTGCTGAAGTTGTACAGGCATAATGACCTGCCAGTCACAGAAGTTTGGGTCATTGCCTTTTAATATTTGGAGAGGGAATGCAGCCTTTGTTCTATTTAAGTTATAGCATAGTGGGAACATTTCTCATGAGTGGTCTCATAAACAGCATAAAGGAGGCTTTACCTTCTTGGACAGGATGCATAATTTGTCTTTATCTTTTGATGTATCAGCTGAACATTTCAATGCTTCAGCCCTCAAGGATTGCATTGCATTTGAGACCACTTACCAGCTGACAGATACACTCTATCCAGTATCTGAAACTTTCAAGTGCTTTGAACTTAGTATAGCTTTTTTTTTTTCCTTTTGCCTCTCTGTGGAGAATGTAGTATGTGAAATATTGCTGCTTGATATGTCATCTGGTAGATACTGAAGCTTGTAAAAGGTCATATGCCAAACTTAAAAATAATTGAATAGCTAAATGCAGCTATTGTGAGATTTTGATGTTGTAGCATATTAAATTGTTTGTCAGTGCTGTATAGGTTTCAAGATTTCCTCTTTCTTTCCTCTTGTAGCTCACTTTCACTTTATATTTTTCTTTTGGCTAACGATGCTGCTAATACTTGAAGGAATTCTACTTACTGGAATTTACTTACCATCATGCCTAAATTCAAACATAATTTTTCAATAATGTATTATTTAAAGTGGCTTCAGTCACTAAAACTTAGATCATTTCTGTGCTTCACTGTGTATGGTTTGTGTGCTGTTTCCACTATTTCACAGCACAGCTGTGTCAAACAGCAGTTTTGTGAAATACCAAAGCCTAATTTTACTGTAACTGAAATAACTGGATATTAGCTTGGCATTATAGTCTCATGATACATCTGTAATTGTCTGCAGTGTGCTCTGAGAAGTTTTGCAAAAGATGCTAGAAATAGGTCCAGATATTCAAAGTGCTGCAATTAGATGGAACAGGGTCACTGTAACTGGAGTGCTTATGTCAGCCAGTTTCTGGGCTTACCAACGAGTGTTTTCTTGCTATGGAACACGTGTCCACCATCATTCCTGTAATTCTTTGCACACCACCAGAAATGAGGCATATAAAAACACTTCATAAATACAAAATCAATACTAAAAAATCTTTAACTGCTTCATTGAGCAGTTTTATTCTATAACGTTTCTGCATTTGTAAGTGTATAGTTATGTACTTTTGCTTGTCAGATCAGGATTTTCTGATCCAATATGACCCAAATCTTAACTTGTTTTTGAGCCCATGTAGTTTACTTCCTTTTCTTTAAAAGTTTTTCTTAAGAATTCCTTGGGTTTGGTGTTCTGTTTTGGATTTTTGCTTGTCACTAGTAATCTCTAGTGAACTATTCTCTTTCAGTGGACAAGGGAGTCTGCTGCAGCCATTCATCTACTACAGGTTTCTTACATTACGCTACTCCTCTCGGCGAAATCCGTACTGTCGGTAAGTGCTAAATTGATTTTGGAAGCTTGTGTTTAACTGCATGGTGCTTAGGCATTCAGAAACTTCTCATTCTAAAATGAATTCAGAACTCATAATACTCTGTCTGTAAATGGCAGTTATAGAATATGAAATACACCTGGATGCTAAATAAAACATGGTTGGTTAAAGGTTAGATTTATTTCATATAAGTGATCAGAAAAGTACCACCATTCTTGAATGGTAGCTTTCAGAACATACTTGTGTAATTAAAACTACACTTTGGGAATAGAAGTCTTTCTTATCAGAGAGATATCCTTATTTTTGGATTCTAGGTAGCACTTAAAAGCTTGTGTAATAATGAGAGAAAAAAGTTTCTGTGGATGATATTAAACATGTTCATTACCATCTTTAGTTAAATACATAAATAAAGCTAATTGTATTTGAAATAAAACCTTACTGATTTTGACAGTTGGTCAAGCTTTAGACTTTATTGCTTTAGACTTTGAAATCATAAATATTCCTATAAGTGTTTACTCAGGTGAGTGCTTTTTAGAAATTTTCTTATGAGCATTTCATAGTGTAAGATTTTGTGAACAGACTTTCCAGTCTACTTGATCAGAAAATGGCTTGCTAGAGTGCCAAGAGAGGGCTTTGGCTGCCACGATATGCAAAGACAAGTATGAGAATCATAAATTTAATTGTCTTCTATTCCCTATTTTTGTAAGAAATCAATTGTTCCATCCTACTACATATATTTATTTTTAACAACACCAACAACATCTATGAAGTTGCTCTACTACTTTGGTATCTAAAAATAATTTAGGCTGTACAGTACTAAAATTGACATTCAGTAGAACTAGTTTATCCAAAAGCTTCTGCTGGCATTTTTGTAGTTTTAAGGGAAATTGGTGCCAAGGGTTTTACTTCTCATGTATGTCTTCTAATAGTTGCTTCTGCAGTGCAGGGTTCTTGGATATTGCCAAGAAGTAGCACAAACACAATAGCCTCCCAGCTCCTTACACTATTTGTGATAAAGCATTTTCCCCTTTTCTCTTTTTTATAGTGCTTGTGTAGCTTTTATAGTCTTTTGTTTTGTTTTGTTTTTTGTTTTTTTTTCTTGAAGCTGGAATTTTTCTGCTGTCTCTAGCTCAGTAACTTCCAGCTGAGGATAGAGTTAGTTAAAATGTTAATGTTTAAAAGTCAAGAATTCTGAAGCTCTTGGAAGCAGTACTGAGTTGGTCTAAGGAATTTAACTTAAAATGTGTGAGTGTGATATTGAGAAGTTAATGAAAAAGATATATGTGGATAGTACTTCTGATAAATGCTGTAGGATTTTAAAACTGATTTTTATCTTTAAATCTGATTTTTCAGGACTCTCTTCACCGAGCTCAGGATTGTTGTTGAACACTTAATAACGAAGCCCTCGTGCCCTGTTTTTGTAAGAAGACTATGCCTCAGTGGCATTTCCTTTATAAGCAGATTGGCACCAACTGTTGCATAGCCAAATTCAGGCACTCTTGTTTTGTGAACATTATGAGCAGCTGGCACTTCTGCTGATGATTGGAAATTCCTGGTTTTACACTGATTTCACTCCAGGCTGTATAAAAATACATAAATGCTTTTCTTGGAGATAATATGAAATTTAGCATATCAAAAACAAGTAATAGAAACTTAAATTAACCGTGCTGTATTGTTAAATGATGAAAAAATTTAGCTGCATCCTACCTAAAGATGCCCTATCATACGAGTTTGTTGTTTTGTTTTGTTTTGTTTTTTTAAATCAAGGATCGTTTGAGATTGATTGAAAATTATTATAAGAGATCTGTGCTCTCTAGGTTTATGTTAGTTGGAACTATAGCTACTTTAGGATGTCTCCAGTGGATAGCAGTTGATACATATACCTATGCAGTACACTTTGGACAGTATTCTTCTGCTTACTAAATGTATCTGTAGAACTATTTTGTCCAATTTGCTAGATTCAGTGTGGAAATATGGCTCACTTTGAAGTTAACACAAGGGATTAAAGTCTATCCAGCTGACAGAGATAACACTCCTTTGTGAAGGAGAGGCTATTTTTATTCATAATACTTTAAAAGAACTCTCCCATGTTTCTACCTTGTGACATGATCTTACGTTATGTGGTTGGAAGAAATACTAATACTGTTTTCTTGTCATAACAAGTTGTTTTACCAAGCCAAACTGCTGACCTGTAGGATTTTAAGACTAAGATGCAATGCTTAAACTTTTAACCATGTCTCAAATGAACTAATCAATGTTCATGAAGTAACATTTGCAGTCATTGCAGATTTGATCGCGTGTCCACACATATGTGAGACTGCAGTAATTGAAGCATGTTAGCTTTTTAGAAAATTAATCTGTAGGTACCTCTGTATAAATTGTTATTCCAGTTTCTGAGACCCTCATTGTGATGAGAAATTTGCATAAAGAATCGCACCTGTTTAGGCAGCTTCTGAAACAAATGGGTGTAAGATTTCTTGGCATAAATCCATCTGATGACTGATCTGAAGCCAGTGTCATGACTACAGAAATGAATATTAAATTAAGTGCATAAATTAATAACACTGGTTATGCATTCACCCAGCAGCTGAAGGGTAGGTCATGGAAAAATAATACTGTGTGAACACAACTTCTTGCCAGAAATTCAAGGCAAAATATTTGCCGAATTTTCTGTAGTTAGTGTTAGTATTCTAATTGCATAAAGAACTTTCATTGGCCTTTTGTAAAATTCTGTAGCACTCAAATATTCTTCCACAGTCAGAGAAACTTTATGAGAAAACAGTTTCAAAAGCAGTCTTGAAGCAAAGTATTTTGCTGTGACTATTGAGTTTGTGATATGGATATCATTCCAACTTTCTAGTTGTGTTAGTTTTTAGATCAGAGCTATGTATTTATGAACTTATTTCATTTTTTTTGCTCAACCTCTTGGGACTGATGAACCATTTGGTAATTGAATATGATATTCTTTGACTACTTGTCTTGCTCTCTGAATGTGATTAGCTGTTTATAGAATACTTGCACACTGCAGAAGCAACTGCATGCAGTTAATGCTCTACAGCTGCTAAAGACTTGCAATGAGATTGATTATGTGTATATCCTGTAATTTGAGGATTTGATAAAAACTAAAATTTCTACTGCAATAAAAGGAGTGTTAAATGTAACTTGCTAGGCTCTTCAGGCTCATTTTCTCTCTTTAACACAACTTACTGATGCTTGAACCTGGAAGTTGAGCAGAATGCTGTCCTGTGTGTATGTGTACGTGTTTTTATATTCCCACTGCTGCTTCTGAATTGGCATATAATGTCTTGTGCATTTCTAAATTATAGGGAATTTTTGCCTTCTAAAGTGCAAAAATTTATGACTTTTCCTTCAAAATCTAACCCAAGAATAAGCACTGCAACAATGGTATCTAATCAGAGAAAAATCTAGACCTACTTACTACTGTTTCAGTTTCTCAGCACGATTCTAGACCCTCTGTCATGTTGCATGATGTGTTTTCTGAATGGTGACATCAGATTATCTTCAGCTGTTGGCACCACTGCGATGTAAAAATGAATTTGGTCATCTAAGTTGATCCCCCATCCTGGAATTGGAAGGCAAATAAATCTGTAATTGCAGTAAGCAAAATAACATGTTACTTCTGAGCAAATTTTTGTGGTCTGACTGCTGTTACGGGTGCATTCTAGTGTTCCTTAATTGTATGGTGGTACAAAATTAGAGAGGAGTCTAAACTGGATCCAGTGTAATGCAGCTGTAACTGAAGGATGCTAAATAGAGATCCAACTCAATGAATGCTGGAGGAGGATTAAAAGGAGTAAGTGAATGACAATGCTGTGAGTAAAGAGTTGGAAGACTCTTTGCTGTGAAGTAGAACTTAACCAAGAGCAGGAAGTTCCATAAAAGGGATTTGATTTGGTTTTGCTAGTAGCATATTCTTAACTTTGCTTGACAAAAGAGCAGCTTGTGGCCTGGTAAAACTTACTTCTCTTATGTGCCGAGAAAACATGGAACAACGTTGTAAGAATAATGTTTAAGCCAAATAAATAGGGCAACTGACCTGTGCTCTGCATTAACTTTGATTTTTACTGTAGCCTTTCAGCTGCCTAAGTGATAACATCGAGTTTCTTCAGTGCTGGCAAAAACATGCTATCCTTGAGCCTGCTTCCTCACCACAGTTTGTGACTGTTTCTATTCTAATGAGTAAATTAAATGTAAAACGCTGGTAGTATCCTGTTAGCTTGAGGGTTTTTTTTTTGGTGAAGGGAGCTGTATGTTCATGCTGCTATGCTGTCAACAGCTAGCTGTGATGCAGAGGCTGTGACAGAAGTCTGTGATTGTTGAGAAATTCTGCAACTGACCATAAAGTGCCTGCTAATCCCAAAATGAAGCAGAGGAGTTTTTGTATTACTGAAAGGTTTCCTACCTAATGTGATAACTGTTTCCACTGGCATAAATCATACTGCTCATTGCTTTTTGTCTTCTTGGCTTTCATATGTTAACAGTGTTTGACAGATTCTGTGGGTTGACCAACCCCTTGCTCTGCACGAGCTTTCTGTAGAAGTGATGCTCCAGCTTGACGCCTGTCTGTTTTCATATGTAGATAAAGTATCGGGAGCCATTGGGTCTGTTGGAGCAGCTAATGCCAGTTAGGAATTCTTACACACAAAGTAACTCACCAATACATCCATGCTCTCCTTTATTGCTTTTTATTTCATTTTATACATATATTGTCATTTCTGTGCTGTCAGTTTTATGTTTTGCTCCTTTATTTGGTGGGTGTTTAATTGGAGCAATATCTGTGAATGTTGTAAGGATTTAAATAAAAATTATTATGAGCCACTATTTCTTCAAACAGTTTTGGAGCTGCTAACTATGTATGTGATTGTACTGTCCAAACAAATAACATGGCCAATTATTTTGTACAGTCTGTGTTAGACCCTTTTACCATTAGGCACCTGTATTGCAACATCTGCTGTACAGATGCCGTGTTTATTAAGGAAGTTCTTACCCATTTTAAAGACAGGAATGGAGACAAGGAAGGAAGGAGCACTTGCCTGATGTAGGAGTTCTGGCAGAGTAGGAAATAGAAAAGAGTTGGACAAGTGCCCAGATGAAACTGATTTGTTTCTGCTCTACATATAACTTGTTAGTCCTGCTCCTAAAACTATTGTAACTGTGATCTTAAATACTTTAAAAAGTACTGTACCTTACCTTGCTCAGATAAAAAGTGCTGTACTTTACAGTGCTCAGATTAAGGGTAAAGAAGATAGTGTGCTAGAACAACACGTTCTTTCAAAGTCAAAATTGATTTTCACGTGCAGTGCTAGGTGTGGCCCTTGTGTTATCATCTCTGACAAAAAATCAGCATTAGGAGCAGAATAAGATCCTGAACCCTTAATGTACTAGATGGTAGTAGGGTATGCTAATTTGTTTTAATTGTCTATAATTTTTAATTGCTGTCATACACCTATTTGTGATTAAACTATATATATATATATATATATATATACACTGAAATCGGTTAGTGTATCTTTATATTGTAACTTCTGTAGTGCTGTAATTTTCTTAAAGTCACAGGAACAGTCAGGCCTTGCTGTTTTAAATCAGCTTTTAAGGACAGAACCTTAAGCAATTCTTTATTCCAAAGATGGAAAGATATCAGTATGGATAGTGTAATAGAAATTAATCTTGAATGTGGATTCAAAAATCTTTTTCATAAAATCTCAGCATTACTTTTTAACTTCTCTGCAGAAGCTAGCTCTGTGATAATGGCAGATGTTGTGCAGGTAAGGGAGTTTCATTGCTTAGTTCTGTGCCATCCAGATGGTATAAACTTTTAAAATTAATTGAAAAATTCATCTTTTACTTGTATTCAAGGACTGAGGCATAAAATGCTAATGTAAGGGCTCAGAGGGGAAATATAGTTCTCCTGCATATTTGAGAAAATGTGAAGCCCTTTCAAGAAAATCTAATAAACATAATAATCGCAGGCTGCTGACACTAAGGAAAAAGCACCTCATTCGCTCTTACTTTTATGCAGCGATTTACTGGTCCCTACTGATTTTCAAATTGGATCACTGCATTAAATTATCCATACCAGTACCTGTGAAAGAAAGCACTGGGATCCATATTTGTTCAGTGCTGTGCTTAAATCAGCAAGAATGATAAATTTGATGGTATGAAATTGGAAATACCAAGGGCTTCTCTCAGTGAATGAGCAAGTAGTTCCATTTGTAATTTATTGTGACCCTTTTTCACTGTATGTGCTTTGTATGTCAAATATTTATTTTGAAACAAATTAAATAGTTTTCTGTATTGATACCTATTGTTTTGTTGATGTTCTTGAAATCAAACTGTGTATTGCTTCTGGATTTTAAATATTACCAGTGTGTGTTGCACTTAAGTTCAAATCTCTGAGTGAGTTTGAGTTACTGACCAACAGCTTTGTGTTAAGTCTTCCAGGTGAATGTTGGGTGTTGGTTTTTCTGTGTGTTTAGAATAATGCAGAATGCAGTGAGCTACTGCAACACCTCATTTACTTTTTCTAGAGAAACAGGAAGATTAAGGTGTATACCAAAACAAAACAAAAAAAAAGAGCTGATCCCTGCCTTTAATTCTTGGAACTATTCTGCTTTATATCTGGCATAGATAATACCAAGTCCTATGGGAAAAAATCTACCTATGTGCCCAGTCTACTGCCATATTTTCAGTGCACGTGTTAGCAGAGAAATTTGTATACCTGTGTTTTGGCTTGAGGAAACTGCTTTCCCTGAACAAGTGCAGATAATGGTATTTTCATTTGTTATGTGTCTCCCTATGAATATTCACTCACGTTACTTTGCCAGTGTTAAAAGTATGTTAGATGAAGATGATGCATCAGTTCTGATATTTCACAGGAAAATGAAGCTGAAAATCAGAAATTGTAAAAGATGCAGGACTAGATTATGTGTAAGATTTAAAGCAGTATCAACTATAGTTTTCATGAAAGTATAAATGCAATAGAAAAAGAAGGTAGAAGAATGGGGAGAAAAATAATGAGAACACAGAAAATCACAGAATCATAGAATATACTGAATTGGAAGGGACCAATCAGGACCAATGAGCAAGTCCAGCTCCTGGCCCTACGCAGGACACTCCAAGAGTCACACCAGTTCTCTGATACAAAGATGTCTGGAAATCCTGTTGGATGCTCTGTTGCTTTCACAAACCCCATTTCACCTTTCATGGTTTCATGCCATCAGTATCCTCTGGATAGTACTTAAATTTCCAAGTAAATGATGTATAATTTATTCTCCATTAAAATACTGTTGAAATAGCCACACTGTACAGGAGCGGACAGTCAACCGTGATTTACTTAAAATGGAAAACAGCTGCAGTGGAATTATGTGATCTCTTATTATGTTTGAAAGTTCTGCAGTGAAAAAGTAAAGAAAGAAATAATCTGGGCTTCTTGGCCCTTTTTTTTTTTTTGTTTGTTTGTTTCTGTTTTTCTCTTTCCATGTTGCTTTGCTATATTTTTCTTTGCAATCTGGGATAAAAACCTTGTATGTGCAATTCATGAGTTTTGTCCTGATGTATGTTTGCATAGAACACGATATAACTTAATTTTAAATTATAACACAATGTAACTTAGTATTTTAACACTTTGGGATTTATTTTTTTTAAATCTAGAAAATCTGACCAAATGGATGTCTACGATCCCTTTCAACATACTTTCTGCTGTAACAACTTCAGTTATGTTCGGACTAAAGCACAACAAAAATAATTGTGAGAATCCTTTCAGTGATAAAGTTTAAATCAAATCCATGGATGAAAAGTTTTTTGTAATGGTGGATGGAAATCTGAGGTTGACTTTCTGAATTTTCATGTCTAGTGGCATTTTCAGCTGTGTAACTGTATAATACAGAGAAAGATTGAAGCCTTAGAAAACTACAGGTACAGCAACAAGCATCAAGTTCAGCATGTGTTTGAGCATCCAATGGCTCTATTCACATTTCTAATTATCTCACATTTTTTAACATCACTCTGGGGCAGAGGTAAGATGTTCAGTTGCATAATATGTATGTACTGTGAATGGATGATGTGTATATATACTTACAGCAGTAGATAAATGACTAAATAAAATGTAGTACTTCGGGGTTTTTTCCCACTTTTTGGAAATGGTAATACACTTCACACTTCATGATGAAACAGCCTCATCCCGTCTTCTGGCATCCTTCTCTCTTTCCCTTACATTTGTAAGGGAAATAGTTGTTAAAGAAGATTGTTGCACTACACAGGTGTTTCTAATATACTGCCTTTATGCACTTGGAAACTACTAATTGAGGTTATTTCACATTCTTGTAATTCTTTTTTTTGTTCCTTACAAGCAAAAGAATCAAGCTGCTTTTAAGCTGGTCCTTGCTTGATTCATGCTAGAAATTATAGGACAAGGAGCAAGAGACTGGAACTGATTAAAGAAGCTTCCTCCAGTCCTGTGTTCTTATGCATGTCTGTATATTACTGTAGAGAATGAGTAGTTGTTTCAGTATTTTATGTATTATGTACCTAGTATTGTTTTTAAGAATTTTTAGCTAGCTTTCTTGCTTTTGGATGAAGGTAAGTGCTGCTAACCTTAAGAGTTCTTTGTCCTTACTCAGAGGCTGGAAATTTTATTTGATTGTATGATTTGTCTATTTGAAATGAAATTGAATTCTTCCTCCATGTGCTAATTTTATTCCAAACCACTGACCTCTAGTGGCTGGTTTGCAACTATGAAGCTAAACATTTTAGTAATGTAATGTGCTCCTCCTGAGTCTATTGGCTACAGGAAAGTAATTTCCAGTTTAAATTTCTCAGGAGAATAAGCCTCTTCAGGACTTACTGTCCTTTGGCAGTTACTAGCTGCTGCTGGGGTTGAACTGTCTTGTTGAGGACTGCTGCCCCCACTTTAAGAAACTGCAGACTGCTGATGTTAAGGTGAATGAACTGCATGTGAATAACTGGAAACACTTATCCATGTGCTGGAAATGAAAATATTTACTTTTGTTTTATGTAGATCTTTGACCTAATGACCATGAAATGGCTTTACAGAGCTGCATGACTCAGAGTGGTGTTATGCAAGCTTCTGAAGATGCACCATTCCCTGCTTCAGAAGAGTGATTCCCCTCGTGCACCTGCCTGTCACAAAATATTGTCTCATTTTCTGTGAATTTAAATGGTTTCCCTGAAAAACTTAAAGGCTGTTTGGGATCACTGGACATTATATATTCACACTTTTTTTCTACTATTGGTATGTCGCTGCTTTGTGTTAACTGTATATGTGTAGGATCATAAAAGGTACAAAAATCAAAAGTCTCTCCCTTTTCCTTTTTTCCCCTTGCTATGCTATATAAGAGACCCACAAGGCAGGATATGATGGAAGTCCTGAAGAGTAATTTAAACTATATTAAGTCAATATCATCAGCTCTTCCAGTGGATCTGGGAACATTGCAAGTCTCTCTCCACTGTATGAACTTGAAATTGTTAATGAATTTCAGATTAAAAAATATTCAAAATTGCTTTATATTACTTCATTTTTCATACAAGGAACACTAAAAATACTTCATTTCTTATTAGGCTTTACATATCACATATTTCTTGCTAGATAGTAGTACTGGAGAACCATGATGGACTGTTGTAGCTAAAGTAGTACAGTCAGTTACTGAGTTATTTTAAATAAACAGGGATGAGGAAAAAAGTTTTCAAAGACCTATATTTCAATCCAGTCACCTGTATTTCCTGGTCTGCAACCAGTTCTATGTAAACTTTTCAAGTGTCTCCATAAAACAGGATCTAAATCTTAAAAGGTTGTAACCATAGTCCCTGTTCTTCCTGAAGACCTGGTAAGGCAACTTAACCCTATAATTTTTTGTAGGCAGGGTAATATGCTGTATAAAAAAGGGTTCTAGAGTTTTTGCAAAAGCAGGCCTGAGGAAATGACTGATATGGTAGCAAGTCTTCCCCCTCTTATGAGCAACATACCAAGATCTTCACACAACTGTCCCCTAGACAGAGGTTCAGGTGGCACAAAAGACATGTACAAGCATGGTATATAGAAATAATATTTTTATCAGTTTAGCATTTAGCAACTTGAATGTAAATGAGACTTTTTTTTTTTACTAACTTGATTTTATGAAATACAGGCTTAAAGTAGCCAGTTTGGATGTCCTAAAATACCATGTAATTTAGGATGTTTCTCTGTTCATTGCTAGTGATTGATAACTAGTGGTTGAGATGCTCATAAATAAGGTTGATATTTTTTTCTTAGGATGCTGCAGCTGCATGCCAGGAGTTTTGGTACTTCATTAGCAATTGCAATTGTCCCATGCAGAGTAGGCTGTTATTGATGCTCTTTTATTTGCTGTTTGTCTCTATTAGTTTTCAGTGTTTGCCAATATAAAGGGTCATGCACAGCAGCTGATTGTGTAAATCCTGGTTGATCACCACACTTAGTATCTATTAATCTGTCTATGATATTCCAGTTTTATTCTTTTCCTTCCTGTTTCATACTTACAGTGCCAAAACCTGACACAAATTCAGTTATTCAGATGGTTAAAAGAATATGAAATAGTTAGTGGTTCTCTTTGGTTTTAGAGAAGAAACAATAAACCTAAACTTAGCATCTCTTCTGGAGTATAGCTATAGCAGTGACTCTTCAGGTACAAATGTTTCAAGAATTTCTATATGCTTTCAAACATCTTTATGTAGGGGAAAAAACTAGGGACTCTTAACCTTCTTTTTCTTTTTTTACTGTTAGGCTCTTGCTAAAATAACAAGCAGCCAGCAAATATATCAGCTTCATGTTATACTCCAACTTTGACCTCACCTGTGCTACTTTACAACTTGCAGTCAATTTAGTATTTAACTCCAGCGCTGTACATCTGGTATTTAATGACACAGCATCTGTTGCAATGCTTCTGATTCATTTGGTATGGCTGCAATTGTACTTCTGGGACGATGAGTGTTAATTATTCTGTGGAAGTATATTCTACCTCAATCTGCCTCCCCTGGGCTTCTAGGAAAACTTGTTTTGGCAATGCTGCTCACTAGGCAGCCGGTAAAGATGTGCCAACAAACTTTGTTTTAAAATCTAATTGTGTATGTTAAAGACAGGCACCGTAATAGCCCCTCCTCAGTGATCAAATGCTTTGTGGATTATCAGGTACATTCATTATCCAAATTCCCTGTCAACCTAACTTCTGGTGAGCTCCCATGTTCCTCCCAGTGTGCAAATGAAGACAAGGAAGCCTGAGACATTTTCTCAGTCATGTAAACCAGTATCAAAGCTATACTGGAAAAAAACCTTTTTACAAAAAAGACTGTAATACAGTGCCAGTGGGGCTGATTACAGGCATGGTCCTGAGCCAGGCTGTAGGTCAGCAGGGCAGGAGGTGTCACAGCTGGGCACAGCAGCCCTTACAACCCTGGAGTACAGGATCAGCCACATGACACTCTCCCTGGAGGAAGATATCATTTGAAATCTCATTTTATCAGCACTAATCTGGGAAGTGCATTTTAGGGGATGTCTTAGGCTAGGGGACCACATTTTCATCTAGAAATCATGCAAACAGATTTAGTGTACATACTTTAATGTTGTCTATGTCCAGGGAAAGGCAAGGTGAAGGATTTGGACCACAAGTCTTGTGGGGAATTTTTGAGGGGGCTGGGGGTATTTATCCTGGAGGAAAGGAGGCTCAGGGGACACCTTACCGTTCTCTAAAAATGTCTGAAAGGAGGTGTAGCCAGGTAGGAGTCTTTCAGGTAGCAAGTGACAGGAGGAGGAGACAGTCTGAAGCTGGGCCAGGGAAAACTTAGATTGGACATCAGGAAGAATTTCTTCATAGGAAGGGTCACCAGACATTGGAATGGGCTGTCCAGGGGGGTGGTGCAGCCACCATCACTGGAGGTGTTCGAGAAAACACTGGCTGTGACATGGTCTAGTCGACAAGGCGTTCGGTCATAGACCGAACTCGATGACCTCGGAGGTCCTTTCAACCTAATTATTTCTGTGACCCTGTTAAAACATTCTCTAATGTATGTTTCACCTTTGCTAAGCAATTCAACGCGCGTACGTCTGTTACTCGTAGCCGTATGCATTACCCTCCACCAGGCACGGTAACAGAGCAGGGGCTGCCCCCGAGCTGCTGCAGCCGGGGCCCAGCCGCTCCCCGGGCCAGGCGCAGGCGCAGGCGCGGCGGGCGGGGCGGGTGAGTCAGCGCGGCCCCGCGGTGCCCCCGCACATCCGGGTGCCGCGGCGCCGCCCACCGCCGGCCTCCGGCCACCACCGCCGCCGCCCGGGGCCAGCGGGGCTCCGCCGCAGCCGCGCCGGCCTCCGCCGATGCGAATCGCCGCCCGCCTGCCGGCCGCTGCCCAGCGGCCGCCGCCATGATGCCGGCCCTGGCCGCCCAGCGGCGCGGCTGCCGCGGCCTCTACCGCCTGTACCTGCGGTGCCAGGCGGCGCCGCGGCCCCGCGCCTGCCACGGTGAGTCCTGCGGGGCCCGGGCCGCTGCGCCGCGCCGCGCCGGCCGGGGCTCGTCGGGAGCTGGGACGGAGCTCCGCCTGCGCCTGGGGCGCAGCGAGTGCCGGCGCTCGCAGGCGGCGGTGGCAGCCCGGGTCCCTCCCGAGGCGGTGGCACCGCTCCCGGCTGCGGGCACCCGCCATCCGGGGAGCGCCGGCTGCTTCCCGAGGGTCGGCGGTAAAAAGGAGAACGTGCAGGCGATTTGTGAGCGCGGTGCGGGGCCGGGCTTTCGTCGGCCGGGCTCTGCCAGCCCCGTCTGACGCACGGCGGGCGCGTCATGCCTGTGCCGGGCCCAAGTTTGCAGGAATTACATAAAATACAGGGCTGGTGTTGGTCCGAGGAGGCCACACATCCCATGGAATTTGAATTCCCAGCAGTTTTCCCCCTTTTTGCGTAGTCACGGTTAAATTGCAGCAAAAGCTCTTTTTCTTTAGCTGTTTCTTGTATGTGCATGAATTAGTAGGAAAATGCCCTCTAAATGTGCTGATTAAGTTTCCGCTTTTTAACTGCTCCAGTATTACCAAAGCATAGGAAACAACACTGCTCATCTTGTACCACGTGTTTATTGTAGGGTTTTATAAATTCGTAATCAGTGAGTTCAGTGAACTGTGTTGAGTTCAGTATTGAGGGCTTTTGTCACATTGTGACAGCTGCCAGTAAGCGCTGCCCTTTTTTAGGGAAATTTTTCCTTCAGTAAGGTTCAGGTCATTGCATGTAGACGTGCAGGTGTGCAGAATAAAAAAAAAAAAAGCAAAGCTGTTGAGACTTTTACAGAATGGACAGTTTTGTAAAATACTATCTTTTTTTTTTTTTTGTGAGAGCTGTGTTGTTCATGGTTAAGTGGTCATGCTTTGTATGACTTTATTTACTGACACCTCTTAATTAATTTAAAAATGTATTTATTTCTTAGTGAGTGCTTTCCAAAGCAGACAGTTTCCCTGCTGCATTTCTGGTCGGAGGTGTTATTTACCCTCTCTACAGAAGTATTGTGCTCCCTAAAAGAAACTGATTGCAGTACAGACCAACCTGAACTAGCAACTCTGCTTTTGGCTAATCTTTTGAGATGGAAGATTGCCTACCCAGAGTGGTTTCTCAATGGACTTTTTACATATTTATATTGTCATTTGTCTCTTGTGAATGCTGCAAAATCTAAGACACTTCCCTGTAAAATGTTTTGTACAATGTTTGCTTTTCTATGTGATTTCTGTAGCAACTGTATAATTTGCACACAGTTCAGTTTCTCTTCATTGGTAAGCCATGATTTGTACAGAGTGAAATGAAATGGCAACCCTGGCTAATGATTTTGTAGTGATCTGTGTTTGTTCTTTTATCAATATATGGTTTTTAAAGACTTTGAGGCAGTGTGACTAGAATGAGACAATGTGTCACAAAGCTGATCTTGTCAAATAGCTTTGGTTTTGGTGTTTTTTTAACCCTTAAGATCATCAGAGGTCTCTGGGAAAAATGCATACTGGAGTGTGGGAAAAACTTTCTGGTTTTAGAATGAAATTTAAAAGTGGATGTTGAAGGGAGGTAGTGAAAGCATGCTATGTATTCTCATTTTGTAATTTTACCCATAAACATGGGTAAGATGAGCACATGTCAGTACTTAAAAGCTCACTTTCCGTAACTTTTGCTGCCAGAGCAGGACTGCTTTTCCTTCTTTTTCCTTCCAAAATGGCTGCCTGAAACAGCTTTTTTTCTTCCCCTTGATAGGATGGAAAGTTTCAATGAAAAGTGGGAGCCTGTCTTATATTCTGCCATGTAATCGCCTGCCTGTGCAGCTGATGAGTCAAGTGAGAGTTTATACCTCCAATGGTCAGAAGAAAGATCTTGGATCACAAGATACAAATGGATCAGCCCCTGGAGAAACCCTGCATAAAGTTGAAACAGGTAATACTAAGCTACAATAAAGAGTATTTATAAATGTGTAAAAGCTGAACATATTTACTGATAACAGGGTTTTTTTAATTGTATGATATTACGATTGCAGAATTCTTAGTATTTTGGGTTGTAGGCTTCTCTATATAAAATTCAAGTGCATAAGCAGGGAGGAATGCTGAAATTTATTTCTTTCTCATTCTGATATTTTAAGGGTTTAAGTTTAGAGTAATCAAATTTAAAGTGATGGTGGAAAAAATGTGGAGGTTGAAAGGGCTTAAGTAATTTAAGGGATATGAAATGGGATGTATTACTCATCTTTCACAACTTTGCTTGTTTATTTGATTTATTTTGGTAGTATTTCTGGTGTGTTGTGTCAAAGGAATTAATGATAAAAGTTGAATGAGTGCCCCTGTTGAGCATTGTGGCATCTCAAGGCCAGGCTATAAATGACTGGTAAAGAAGGTTGAGCTGTTTCATGTGCTGTAGCTTTCTAATCTGACAGTTGTTAGAACTGCAGCATTCACGTTAAACATTTGATACGCTGTGCATAACCTGACCCTCCCTGCTGTTTGATTGTTGATCTGGTGCTTGTTAGGTGCTTGTGAAATTCAGAACTGTCTTGTCCTTGCTTCATTGTAACATCTATTTTTGGTGCTTGTTAACTGTGGGACTGCACAGATACATGCTCGGAAGACTGTGCTTAGGAGATAACAGATGCTTTTCAAAATGAAAGCTCTCTTTCTTTGTGCTTTTGTCTACAATGGAGTGGTCTTCTAAGGAAAATTTCCTTTTCCTTGTCAGGATAGCAGTTATTTGTTCCTTCTTTAGTAACTTGTAAATTCCTGGGGTTTGCAACAGTCTTTAAAAGCTAGTTACTGTAGCCAGCTAAGGGGATTACATTCTGATGTTTGGAAGTACAAAAGTGATTCTTAAACATTGTTCAGTCTTGAAAGTTCTATTATATCAACTTCTACTCGTCTGAAAAACTGATTGTGAATGGAAGTATTCTGTATCCTTTTCCTCAGTGATGCACTGTGGTTTTGTTCTGGCTCTAAGCTGAGGTAGAAAACTTTGAAAGGGTACTTGATGTACATAGATCTCTGTGCATGGATATAAGCTTAGTATTTTTGTGCTTTCCCAGGTAAGAAAATAAAGGAAAGGAAAAACAAAGGGATTTTGTTTCTTTTGTTTTCAAGTGAAGGGGATGACTGTTTAAGGAATGCTAGTTAGTTATAGTGCAGCCTTATTTGCTGTGTAGTAAGATCAACTTCATAAATTTATAAGTGTTATTTTTCAAAAAAAGCATCCTTGAATTGTTATTAGCTGTAGTTCTCAGTTGCTTTTAGGGCATTAACTAATTGCCTTATTGAAACATAGTAATGTAGTACAGGCTTTGAGAGAATCTGATCTTGAAATAATTTAAGTACCATGTTAAGCTAGGAGTACCTCAACACTAACCTGCCAAAAAAAAATCTTCATTTTAAAAACATTTCTCACTTTTATTAACGTAATTTTTAATTTTTTGAATGATTATGAATGTCTGGTAAACCTCCAGTGTTCTAGAGTGGTAGGGCACAAAAGAGTGGGTATATTGGTTTGACACCATAAGGTTTTTGTTCTGAAAGCTATGTTGAGATGTGTGAGACAGGGATGCAATATTTGCTTGAGTTTCCAAGTAGTACTTCTGATTTCTAACTAGAAATCTCACTAAAATTACTGGAATTTGTAGTTTTCCAAATATTAAGATTCATTTCACTATTGTAAGTTATATTTTGTTGGGTTTTTTAATAGAATCATATCCTCAGGTTTCAAAACCAGCTAAAAGACTTTGTTTTTGTTCTAGCTCCAGCTTGTTACCTATGAGTTGTGGATTTTACTTTAAATATTCTGTGTTTTAAGGAGCTAATTTTTTGTAAATGAAGAACCTTCCTTCACTTAAAATTGAATCCCAGCTTGGAAGCTCTGAAACTCTCTGATACATAGCAGCCATAAGCCATATAGAATTAATTATATGGCTTTATTATATTTTACTAACCTAAAGTTTTGCATAAAACTTGTCCCGAATCAGAAGTGCACTGTTAAAATATTAAAATATTTTTTTTTTTAAATTTGGGTGAAGTATGTTACAAATTGGTGTTCTTCTGCAAGCTGCTAGAAGTTTATTGATCAATACTATATTAAATATATTTGCTTTTGTTATTTTTTTATTTCTGTCTTTTGAGAGTTTCAAGTGTTGGAAATCTGGCAAATACATTTTCTAATTGTCAGGGTGCAGTGCAATATTGAGATATATTCTAATGTTAGTCAAACTCTTAACTAAAAAGAAAAGTAGGTACTTCTATATTTACAGTGAACTTTAATTTTATTTTATAGGACAAGATACAACCAATGCAGGACAAAAGCAGTCTTCACCTAAACAGCCAATCCAAGTAAAAGGTAAAGAAATACTTAGTGTATTGGAATTTTTGTGCTGTTTGCTAGTAGTCAAAAAAAAAAACCAGGAAACTGTGTCTCCTCTTCCAGACATAAAAATTGTGTAAGCAAGTTATGTGAATAGCGTTTTAATACACACTTGTGTGCCAGCTTTGTTTGGTACAGTTTGTTTCAAAATGACTCATAAAAACCAAGCATAGCACTATTCCTTCTAATTACTCACTCTTCTGTGTTTGTTTGTAATTTTCATTTAAGCTGCAGAGTTCATCAGAAGACTGATTTATTTTTTCATGTGCTGTTGCAGTCTGTCCTCCTTGTGTGTTTTTAGTTGTGTCCATTCTCCCTCTCAGACTTAATGTGGCTAAGCTGAATACTTGATCTTCCCTGTTCCTTGTTCTAAGTCTTCCTCTGTTCTTTCTTATTACTGAGTTAATCTAATCAGTGTTGCTTCTAAATATATTTTGACCACATGAACTGCCTAATCTGAGTTCCGTACAATTCCCAGTTGTGTGCAGTAATGTGGTGGGCTTGGCACTGGCTGGACACGAGGTGCCCACCCACACTGGTCTGTCACTCCCCTCCTTAGCTGGATAGGGTAGAGGAAATGTACTGAAAGGCTTATGAGTTGAGATAAGGACAGGGAGAGATCACTCATCAATTACTATCATGAGCAAAACAGATTGGACTTGGGGAAAGTCAGTTATTTTATCGGGCTACAGTACTGAGAAATAAAAACTAAATCTTTAAATACCTTCCTCTAACCCTTCACTTCTTCCCAGGCTTAATCTTTTCCTTCTTTCTCTACCTTCTCAGTCCCAGTGGTGCAGGAAGATGTCAGTTTCTTTAGATTTATTATCTCTTAGTGTATGCATGCAGGGAAAAAATGCAAGGTAGATAGGAGAAATTTCTGTGAAATAATTGTGAAAATAGATATATGTTCCAGTAGAGAGTTTCCTCTCTCTTAATTAAAGATGTGCAAGGAGAAATGTTTATGTCAAGGATTTTGCTAGTGTCTAGAAAGTGGAATTCTAATCTTAAAATGCTGCTCTGTCTGGCTTAGAAACTTACCGCTCCAAGTATTGCTAAGTATTAGAAAGACCGTAACATTTTTAAATGCTCACTAATCTTAAATGTGCTTTTTAAAGGGTTTTATTTACATCATCTTTTGTTGAGCTTGTCTTTCTTTTGGGAACACCAAATAGAGTTTTTCGCCCTCCACATTTACTACAGTTTTATACAGTTATTTGATCTAGGAGTAGGATTGTTGGTATGCTGTGCAATATACAATTACAGTACAATATATACAATGTACAATATGTGATTTATTTTAGTGAAATTTACCTGTATTTCTGAAAGGTGAGTTAGTAAGTTTTTGATAAATCCATGTGTTGTTTTTTTAGTGAGGTTAGTATGATTGGGGCATATATTTGTTTTAAATAAAAGATGGGAAGTGTTTTTTATTAAAAATGATCAGCCTGTTCTAACCTTAGTAAATTGTGTACTGTTTTTAGGAAATATCTAAAGTTTTTTTCATCATCTTCACTCAGGAGCTTTGTGGCATGAATGTGATTATTCAGGGACTTAAAAAAATTCTTCAAGTTCAAATTGGGTGAGAGAAATCAGATTATTATGATAAATATTAATACCTGTGCTGTTAGTGTGTCATGAAGAGTCAAGCAATATATTTTGCCGTTAAGCATCAAAACACAGAAATAAGGCAATGTAGAATTCTGGGAAAAATTTTCTCAAAGTCTTTAAAAGCATTATCTTTCTGTAAGTATCCTGTGACTTAAGGAGTAGTTCTGGACCAGCTATAGAAATCATATCAATCCTGTCATTTGCAAGAAGTTCATGTGTTCTCTAAAGTCTTCTCTCCAGTAGAATCTGAGCTTTTTTTTTTTAAATTGTATTCTGTAGTGTTTGTTCCATTACAGTGTCAGTTAGTTGTTTTATGTTCTTCTGAATGTAACTTGTCTTCTAATAAACATGTTTTTAATGCATGTTAGTGTACAGTGACTTACATTTGAGAGTAAGATGAAATTATGTACATACGACCAGTAGAAAATAATAGCATAAATTTAAAATTCCATTTATAATTTTTCTGAACATGTGTGTTATTCTTTTCCTTGTGCATGAAAAATCTGATGTGATAAGAGCATATCTTCCAGACATAAAAAGCATTATAAATAAATCATGTATGTTTTTAATTGGTGTAAATGCCCAATTTTAAGAGTACTAAATTTGGACATAATAGTTGAGAAAAATAACGTATACAGTCTGTCTCATTTCTCTGTATGCTGTGCAAAGTTCAAAAGTCTTAACAGCAGAAAGTGGACTTGATTATTGGAAAAAATAGAAATGGAGCAGTCTGTTGGCTATTTCAGTTTTTAGACCAAGGGTTTCCAAATGGCAATATTTGAATGAAACAGCTTTTTTCAAGGGGCTTCCAAATGGCCATATTTGAATGCTATTTATGTAGCCACGCACCATGTCTGACATCAAAGTTGGAGAAGTAGCTGACTGTGGCAGTTAGGTTTGAGAACCCTGAACTGCAGCTTAGAAAGTAGCAGTTTTGGAGGTAAATCATTCTACCTTACTCATTTCCACAATGGGGAAAATACCTTTCTCTTCACTGGCAATTTTCTGTATCACTGACACTGATTTTCAGATTTCCACAAAGAGATATCACAGTATGACACTAGATTGAATTAATTTTTGTAGTACCTGCTGTGGTTTCTATGAGTGACTTGTGTATCTATTTTCTTTTTTAAAGTGAAACCAGTCCTTAAAAAAAGAGAGTATGGACCAAAATACACACAGAATAACTTCATCACTGGAGTCAGAGCAATAAATGAGTTTTGTCTTAAATCCAGGTATGATGGATTTGAGTTGAGATTTAAATTCTGAATATTTGTTCATATGTGCATGAGAAGTAATTGTGTTTGTAGAGTGATTTTGCACAAATTTTTCTAAATGTTTTTGTGGTGTACATAATTGTAAGTGGCTGAAGCTAGTTCTTGCTTAGTTTTACACTTGACTAGGAGCTTGCACTTAATATTCATGTTTCAGTACTTGCTTCCTAAAGTAGATGATTTGTACTTATGAGACCATAAATCTGTTTGGGGGGAGGCACCTCTGTTCCTCATAGTTTTACATAATGGTGTAGATGCCCTAATGTGTAGCTCAGCACAGGAAATTTTTTCTGTTTCCCCAAGTAGCTTTGTTATCTTCAACCTTTTGCAGCTTGTGCTGGGAGTGTAAATTTTGGGATTAAATTTTCTTGTCACATGACTGCTGATTTCCATTTAGGGAGGCTAATTCATAGAGCCTCTTGTTTATCATATGTGTGCATTATCAGTTACATACAGGTCATTCACTGAATGTTTTATTATTTAGTGTTTTAATTCTTTGTCTTCAGTGGGTAATATTTCATAGTATGAAGACATGATTTGGACTTCTGGATGTGAAAAACTGTAGTTTTCAATGGAGGAGATCACTTGCTTCATGTTGTCTGTCTGTTCTGTTTGAATTAGACAACTTCACTTTTTTTTGTACAACAAATTAGTAAAATCAAAATGGTGGATCATCACCCAGACATAAAAGTCAAATTAGAACAATATGTTCCTTTTCTTACACTAAACTTTTTGTCCACTTTCCTTAGTGATTTAGACCAGCTGAGAAAAATTAAACGACGAAGTCCCCATGATGACACTGAGACTTTCACGGTGTACTTGAGATCGGACGTAGAGGCAAAGTAAGAACATTTGAAAAGGATGCTGTGAGAGAGAGAAGAGTTTTAAAAGTCAGGTTTGCAATGTGAAAGGGCAGTAAGGTTTTCCATTTTCTATCTGAACATATGTTATGTCATGATTATATAATTACATTGTGTATAAAAAACTCAACAGTATGGTTTTATGCTTGAAAAAAAGTTGCATGAATAGAAACATTTTTAAGATACTTTTACTTCATGCAGGTCTCTTGAAGTTTGGGGTAGTCCAGAGGCTCTTGCCAGAGAAAGAAAGCGACGTAAAGAGGCAGAGATCAAGTACAGAGAAAGTGAGTATGTAGTGTTCAAATACCTCCAAATGTCACAAGAAGTGTGATTGTTAGGAATCTACAAGATAGCATTACTTTATTGAAAGCATGTAAATTTGTAACTAGCAATTGCTGACTAGGTTTTGTGGCATAATCTTAGAGTAACATGTTACTATCTATGCAGATACAGTCTGTTACTATCTTGCAATTTATCACCTTTGTGATACAGGAAGATTATGCATTTGGTGTTCTGTAGACATACTCTTGGGGGGGTGGGGCTTTCAGTTTTTAGATGATAATTTACATTTTCAATGCTTTTGCATTTTATCTAATTGAGAATTTTGAAAAGAGTTAAAACTGATCCAAATCTTTACACCATGCCACTATTCATTAATTTTTTTCCTCTGAGAAGAATTCAGCTTGCCTTCGTGTTTCAGAAGGGGAGAAGTACCCCCAAATCATATTTTTTTCTTTGTGTAATATTATTTTTGTAATCCTTGCTGGCATTATCAATACCATGTACAGCCAAATCAGTAGTTCATGACGTATTTAGATCTGTCTAGTCAGTAAAAATCACACAAGAGGCAATACTGCTTCAAGATACTTAGTCTGGTTGTGTACCTTAAAATGAGAGGTCAATTTTTTTTGGAACATTGTGCCACAAGAACACCCTTCTGTCAGAAAAGGCTAGAACTGCAGACACTCGTTGAGGTATCTATAAGTGTACCGAAAGTGTAGTGAATACAATGAAGTGTATAAATAAAATGAATTTGCAGAAGTATATTTTGAGTTTTTTCCCTGTGCATTATCATTTGTTGGTTGAAATGGTAACAATGTATAGGATCATTACAGGTTGTATTTGGCATTTTGCAGGAGTGTATAACAACATGTGTTTCTGATTAACAACATCAAGGGAGGAATTCTTTCATAGATCATCTAGCTCTTATTAGAAGTTGTCTGCTGCATAAAAAAAGTAGACTTCAATTCCTGAAGCTACTGGTTGCTAATACATATTCACAATGCAAATTTTGTACTGCAGATCTGTTTAGAAACCAAAGGCTGTTGTGGGAATACAAGGAGTTCTTTGGAAATACTAAGGTAAGGTCATTTTCAAGTGTTTGGCTAGAAAAGTAGTGAAATGTGTTATGACACTCTTTGAAGGTAAACTTGTGTAACTGAATATTACTGGAAGATTTTTTCGCACTGTAATATACCAGATCTATATGTGACTGTTATGCAGTAGTAAATGCTGTGATGACAGCTTGATTGGGTTCCTACTGTGACAATGTAATCCACCAGAAAGAGAGTTTTCTTTCAGTTGCCTTCTTGTCAAAATTGCAGCTGTCAAAAATCTTGTCAAAATCATGCAACTCATGATTTCAAGTATAATCTCTTACTATGTGTTGTTAATTTAAAAAACCTAAGTAAGTTTCTTTAAGAAAAAAGACCCCAGAAGATGATTGCTTTTGTCTATGCACTGCTGGCCCTTCCCTTTTGCTTAATCAGACACACACCCTAGATCCAGGTGGTTGGGTGTACAGAATGACTCCTTAGTGGGCTCTGGGCCTTATGGCTGCAGTGGCCTCTGCTGGAGACTTCATTGGAGTTTAACTCTTTAATGGCCAACCATTTGTAGAAATACATAAGATCCAACTGCAGTTTGGCTGAACATTTAGTAGTAAATTAGTTGCCTTTCAGAACTTTTGCAATATAGGGCAGTGCAAAGTTTTTTATTTAATTTGTATGTTTGGTGTCTCATGAGATCAAGATTTGATTATTAAATAATCTGTTATTTCTTTATGTAGCCACGCTCCAGTACAGCAGCTATGTTTTTCAAGGGACCAGGGAAGGTGGTAATGGTAGCTATTTGCATGTAAGTAAAAAAAAAAAAGTTTTGTTTATGCAATAAAAAATAATTTATTTATATTATCCTGGAAGTAGTAACAGTGTGTGTATTTAAGATAAAGATGCCTGTGTCTGTAACTAAAGTTAATAGATTTATTTGTTTATTGAGAGATAGAAGAGAATTTATGTGAATACATTGATCAATACATAGAGGTCAGGCATTGAATATATCTCTGATGAGAGAAGAGCATTTTTTTTGGAGTGTATTACCCTATAATAGTTTCTTAAAGTAAAAACCAAAATTTTGTAGGATCTGAAGCAGCAGGTATTTAAAGTTGTCTATTTTTCTTGCTCCTTCTTGAGAGAAAGCTTTTCATACATTTTTAAAGAATTTTTTAAATGACCAACAGAAAAGAATTCACTTTTCTCTGTATACTGTTATTTCTTTTCTAATTGAAAGTTGCATTCTCAGAAGCTGCTGGGTTTATTTCTAACTTGAATATAATTTCTGGCACACATTAAAATATGCCACTAGAAGATGTTGTTAATAGTTTCTTATAACACTTAATTTATTTAGATATTTTAAAAATTGGCAATAAATGAAGCTCATGTTTAAAAAATATAGAGGAGCATATTATAATTCTCTAGTCTGATTTTCTGTGCAATACATTTGTAGCAATTAACCTACTGATTCTGATAATGTTTGAAGGGAGAATGTAGACTTGGACTTTGGAGTTAATAGTTACCTCTGTGCAACATAAGACAATGTGTACTCTAGTAAACCTGTAGTTGTAAAAATGTCTTTACAATTCACACTGAACATCTTAATGGAGAGGTTCCATAGATAATTTTTACAATATAACCCAGTGACAGCCTTGTCTTCCTGTCTGTTGTCTCACATCTGTATCCTACTGAGAATGGCTCAGACTGAGGATGAAGTGGGGAACCTTGCACTACGGTATTGGTGGAGGATGTGTAGGAGGCAAAGCATTGAAACAATAGATAAGGAAGTTGTAAAGACTTGTATTCCCCCTCTGGTAGAAAATTAGTTGTTCTGAGTAGTGAGTGTGATGATAGTTTTCAGGAAGTGTAACTTATTTGGAACTGCTTAGAAGTTAATGATTTCTGAAAAATAAACTGTGTATCTTTATCAAGTTTAGCTGAAAGGACTTTTTTCACAGTAACCATGCAGAAAATCTCTATCAATTATCTGTTTGCACAGCTCTCTAATTATTAAACTGATGTTTGAATTGACCCCTTTCTGGCAGATAACACATGATTGTACAGCACTTCTGGCTTTGCTGAAAATATTTAACATAAAATATTCTGTTATTTCTTCTCTTTGTTTTCAGAAATGGGTTGAATTTTTTCTTTAAGCTGCTTGCTTGGGTTTACACGGGTTCTGCAAGTATGTTTTCAGAAGCCATACATTCTTTAGCAGACACATGTAACCAGGTGAGTATTTTTTTCCATTCTGCTCAAGTTAGCACTTGTAATAAAACTGGGAATAAAGACAGATACTTACAGTAGTTGTAATGCACTTGAATAAAAAAAAAATAGGATGCTTCTAAATTTGTATTAGTGTAAAAAGGAGAAGTCAGAATGTAGATTTTGAAGATTTTTAGAAATAAATTGAAAGAGTGGAGTTGCAATAAGAACTGTACTCAGCTTCTTTATGGATCATGAGTGATACTTGAAACTAAAATGATTTTGGTTAGTGTTTTGGTTAAATGTTAACTAGAAATGCTTTTCCTGTCAGTTACTATAATGCAATGACAGACTTTGTTACTTATTCATCTCTAGGTAGAATAATGATGAAAATTTGAGCATCTTGTTTTCTTTTTCTATTTCTTGATTACCTATCAGCCTGTCACAGCACAAGTAGCCACATATGTGGCATGTTTACTTTGAGAAGTAGAGTGGCAGGCTCAGAATTGGATATGTAATATTAATGTGCAGGGATAAAATAATGTTATTTTCTCCAGTGTTTTCTAATTCAACTGCTAAGGCTGGCCTCCCCATAAATTTAAGTATTAAAGTGTGCATTTTTTCACTTGGCCAAGTGTGTCAATGTACAGGTGAACCAAGTTTGATAGTGCTTTTATACATATTGAAGAGCTGTTCTGTTTTTTAAATATCAAAGTTGAAAGTTCTACTGAGATGGGGAGGGTTTGTTTTGTTTTTCCAAATAATTGAGTGTGTGGTTTTGGGAAAAACACAGGAGAAACCTTGCTTCCTCAAAGCAGCTTGCTGCTGCTAAGAGTAATTGTTACTATGTTTCATTATCCATAGTCTTAAACAAAACACATGCTTTGCAAAATTCAGGTTTAGGTTTATAACTTCCTGCATCAACTACTTAATACATGCCTAATTAAATATATCCCAGGTAGGCAATTTAGATAGCAAGAGGTTATTTCTTCCTTCAAAATATGCTGACAAGTTGCAGTGTAAAGTTACTGCTTTAAATGTTGTCCTCACTCTACTACACCTCAGTCTCAGTATAGTTTCTCTTCAAGAGGGATTTATTTAAATAGCTTTGTTCCCTGAGCAACTTCATTCCTTCACACTGAAGCACAGTAACAACACTTGTGATTGCATGTAATGTTCATTTTCAGTTGTGATTCTAAAATTATAATTAACAGTAATTATATATACGCACACCATATAATTGCATATATATTATGTATGTAGGTATAACTAACAATTTTTTGGGAGTGGTAAATTTAGATTACAAATTTTGAGGATTATATTCCAGCTCTAATAAGATATCAGTAGCAAACCATATATGCAGTTCAGCAAATTACATCTGCCTTACCTTTCATGTTCAGTTGATACAGAAAGTTTCTAAATTTTTTTTAAATCTCTTGTCTTAAATAGGCATTGCTGGCTTTGGGCATCAGTCAGTCTGCAAGGACACCTGACCCTAGTCATCCGTAAGCTTTTTGAGTAAATAAAGATTTTGCTAACTATATATAGCAGTAAGATCAGTTCTTGTTTGTGCATCACCTTGTTCTTTTTAATTTGCTGTTTTCTGTCATTTCTGAAACATATTATTTCTGATTTTACAACAGCTAAAATAAGAAAGGGGTTTTCTTTCAAGCTCCAGGAGTTGGAGCTTCAATGGCTTGGTGTATGTGTTGGTTTTTTTTTTTGTAGTACGCTTTTGCTATGTTTTATTTTAATTGTATTATTTCTCTAAGGTGTTCTGGGCTCTTCTGCCTCTTCCAACTAATATATCTACTTTTTAAACACTGTACATATGAATCACGAGATTTTATAAAAAAATAAAAATTACTCTCCTCTTCCTTTTTTCAACAAAGTGCTTTTATGCAAGCTAGTTACTTGTACCATAAGGAGATGTGTTTGATATAAACTGCTCTTTGTTTGTATCTAGTCATAGGAATATTACTTAATAAGTTCTTACATGTTCATGAAAGTTGTAAGCTGTACTCTCCATTATATTTTCTCAGTGTTGAGCTGTTTTACTTCTCTTATGTTTGGACAAGTCATTCATTCTTTAAGAACTACTTCAAAAATATGTCTAATTTATGGGATTAGTTATGCATTTTTTCATTAATTACATCATTAAAATTTGAAAAATTTAAATCTTAAACTTGTGCAAATATTCATCATATCTCATTTTTCCCTCTTGCTCCTTTCCCTTTTTCCTCAATATAGACAAAAGAAGTGCGCTGTTTGTAGATGGAGTTAAAACCAAAAAAAAAGGAATAAACACAAACTTCTAATGTTGCTTTAATTCCTCCACTGCACTTAAAAACTGCCAGTGTTGGATGTCTGTAGTTAGCTGAAATACTGAGAGATGTGTTACCTTTATGTTTTTATGTAAAGGTAACTTATGTTATTAAGTTACCTTTATGAATTATGTAGACTGGCTGCTCACAAAACTAGAGTCCATATTTAGAAGTAGCATTTCACTAAAGTCTTAAAGTGGTACAAATGTTGTTTATTTTGGGGTCTTTTTAGTTGTAAAATAAAATCCTCAATCATGGTACAAGAGCAAATACAGCTGTTTAAAAATAAATTAGAGAAACATTTATGCTTGATGTTCTTCCATATACTAGATATCCTTTTTCAAGTAGGTTTTTTTTTTCCCCCTTGGATTAGATTGGATTTGTTTTAAATAGATCTCAAGTCATATGATGATAATTTAAGACATGTAAAAATTAATATGAGGCATGTTTGTGGAGATGTAGGAACTTATATTCCTAAAATAGTTTTCTTTTCTTTCTTCTAGGTATGGTTTCACAAATATGCGCTATATTGCCTCCCTGATTAGTGGAGTAGGCATTTTCATGATGGGTGCAGGACTTTCTTGGTATCATGGGATCATAGGTTTACTCCACCCTCATCCTGTAGAATCTCTTCTCTGGGTAAGCTAATCTTGTTTGGTATTGTATTTAACACCAGTGACTTAATAAAAAATAGTGGCATAGTCTGAAATGCTCTTCATGAGTCAGTCTGAGTCCCAGCACAATTAACTCAAACCATTTTTAATGAAAATGTGTTTTAAGAAAAAAAAAATCTTTAAACTATAGTTGATCCTGCAGCAAAATGAGCTGTTCTCTAAACCCTGCATCTTCCTTTCATATCCCCCCACTCCAAGAGGTCTTGTTTGCCTGTTTTGGAATATATTGCATGATCCAATTATTATTGGTTTGCTTCTGTTTAGGGACAATTACATGACACTGTGGGTAATGTGATTCTGGAATGCTACATTTGGATAGCCTGTGGTGAAAAGGTCTGTAGAAATATGCATATAATGTAATATATTATCATATCTGATTCTTGTTTTTTCCATACAGGCATACTGCATTTTAGCAGGATCATTGGTATCAGAAGGAGGTATGCAGTTTCAAGTTTCTATTTAAGTATTTATAATCTCTTAAGATAATACCATTTTACAAATGTCAGTAATTATAGTAATAATTGATCTTTGCTTACACAGTGAAATTTTGAGCTCTCTTGCAAATACTTGTAAACAAACAAAAAGAATCATGTGAAAACTTTTCTTTTTTATATATGTCTGTATAGTAAGAAGTTGAAGAACACAAAATTTGGAAAGTAGACATGGATTGTCTTTTTGGTATTAAACCAACAATGAATATAACTGTTCTGATTTGTGTGGGAGACACACTTGTGGAAAAAAAAGTAACTATACTTATTTCAAAGTACCTACAATCAGAGCTTTCTTGATGATCTGTTGCTATGATAATATAACAAGAAGCTCCTCTTTTCAAAATGGAAACAAGTCCTTCTGCCTCTAGCAATTTTCAGCAACAACTTTGTTGTTTCAGCCACCCTGCTTGTTGCTATAAATGAAATTCGGAGGAGTGCTCGAGCCAAGGGTCTTTCATTTTATCAATATGGTAAGTATCATTATGGCAGTAAGGTATGTGGTGTTATTTCAAACACAGTCTGTTCACTAGTATTTCCATAATGATAGAAACAATTTTCTGTTTTCCCTTTTACTTTTCCCTTTATTGATCTGTTTTCTATTCTACTAACAAATAACATTTTACAAATTAGGTGAGAACTGTTGATTTGAGAGTGCTGTTAAACACTTTGCTAAGTTCATGTATTTTTCATGATAAATGCCCCTTTTAATTTTTCTAACATTTTTGAGAAGCTACCATAATTGGGCTTGTTCTGTGCGTGTATAAATGCTCTCAGAAGTGTGAGCATATGCAAAAATTCAGTTTACACCTATGTAATTGCATAAATTATTCTTTTAAATTGCTGTTGTTAGTATAGTTTAAGTGCTATGCATAACGTAGTAAAGCTAAATTTTCAGGTAATGTAACTTTTTTGTGTTGTGTGCAGTTGTGCAGAGTCGTGATCCTAGTACCAACGTGGTGTTACTGGAGGATGCTGCAGCAGTCCTGAGCGTGGCTGTAGCTGCTACCTGTATGGGACTGACTTCTTTAACAGGTAAAATTCTGCACAGAAGCAGGCAGAATGTGGATTTTTTCCCATGTATGGATACGGACACAGAGCATTTAGTTTATATTGGTTGACTTCTTCTCTGTAAGCAGATTTTTGAGCTGTTTTGTCATACAAACTAAGTTATTTTTTACTAAAGGTAAGATGATATGTATGCCAAGTGGTTCAAAGTGCATCTTTGCTGCATAGTTAAATTTTCTAAAGAGGGATGATTACTTATTCATCTCTTTTTAAGTATTGATTTTTTTAAAGAGAATAAATATTGGAATTTTGTTTCTTGTGGCTTCCAATGACTTAATTGCAAGTTTCATTTTTTTATATAGAAGGAATTTTAAAATTGCATTTCTAGTTTCCTTCATCAACTTAAAAACACAGTACTATTTCTATAGGTCTGAACATGAGTAAGTGTTTGAAACTTAAGTACTGTATTCCAGAAACATTAATTTGCAAGTTAATACTTGCAAATTTTTGAGTTACTGATAAAAAACCACTGGATTTTGTGCTGCTACCTATGTTTCAATGTATATAACTTTGTATATAAATTTATGTTTACTAATATAGAAACACATACAGACAAGAGTTTACTCCTTTAGTAGTCCTGCAGGAGACAGGAGTGGTCAAGGGACAGGAGAGACTTAAGGCTTTGTTTTATGATAAATTGTTTTGTTCCAGCTTCATCATGTTCCCCAGTAGGAAAAAATTTCCACTGAATTAAGAAAATAAAAAAGTAAAATAAATGATTGACTAAGAAAAAACCTCACCAACCAAAAAAATCTCACTAAAAACAAAACCCAGAAAACCCCTCAAAACTATGAACTCTTTTCAGTGTGAAATTATAATTCTCTGCTATGTTTTAGAAACACTGTGAAACTAATTTGCTATATCTCGTTTAGGAAACCCCTATTATGACAGTGTGGGGTCTCTGGGTGTTGGAACTTTGTTAGGAACTGTGTCAGCATTTCTGATCTACACTAACACTGAAGCCCTGCTGGGACGATCCATCGAGCCTGAGCAGCTGCAGCGGCTCACCGAGTTCCTGGAGAACGATCCTGTAGTAAGGTAAGAACCTCTACAGCTCAGTCTCTGCTGTCAACAACAACTAACAAAAAGCAAGAAAACAACATTTAATGAGAGAAATCTGGTAAGATTACTTTTAGTGTGGAATCTTCTGTATTGGGATTCTAGAATCTTTATTATTGCTAACTTCTATTTCTGTGCTAAAACTTTTAGTAAAAGAATACTTGCACCTCTCGGGTGTTCAACAGCTAAAATAGCATTGCAGATATATTCCAACTGTTACATTAATTACAGGAATTGACAATGACCTAATGAGAAAGCCATCATAAACTTTAAACTATTTTCAAATTCATTAAATTCAAGCACTTAAATGATACTATTATGTTGCTTGAATAGTTTATTAGCACCTAAATATTTAAATTCTGTTACTGTTTATATTCAGTGTGTGGAATTCGGTAGCAGTTGGCAGGACATGCTGCAGTAGTACATGATGCCGTGGATTCTTCATGTTACATGCTTATAAATTAACTCATTGCTAATTTCTCCTTCTTAGCAAGTCTGCAATTTGTAGTAAACTGATAACTCATAGTAATTCTAAATCTTGTTTAAATGCTTTTCAATGAACTGTTTTAGCCTTACCCTATTAATCTTGATTTAGAAGCAAACTTCTTTTTGTTTTCTTTTAGATCTTTATTTAGGAATATATTTCTGTGTAAATCAGCTGAAGTATTGTAGTGCTTTTTTAATTTGAAGTAGTTTTTGAGCTGTGGAGGGAAAAACTCCATGTCCATTAGTTAATGATACCAGAGTACTTGAAAGGAACTAAGTGCTGGCACCATCACAGTTCCAAGCAAGAAGTCTGGATGACATGCCCTTCATTCCAGAAACTAAACAAGAATCTTGTTTGGAATAGAATTCTGTTACAATTTGCACATGTCAGTAAATTAAGCATTTGTGGTGGCCCTGGATTAGTCTGAATGGTGAAGAATGTGTCAACAGTGCTATGTTAGAGTAGGTGAGTTCACATGTGCATGACTTCTGTAGTTCTTTTTTCCAAAGTGCACAGGTGGCTTTTGTTTGTCTCAGGCTGAAATAATAAAATTTTTCCTAGGCCAAATACCATTTTATAATGTATTCCATTTTGTAGGTGGCTCTAACTTCCCAACAGAGCAGACTTAGTTCATGTTCTTCTTGCTGTAAACGTTTTTTAAAAACAAGAAGTACCTTAATTTAAAAAAATGCATAAATAATAAAAGAAATAAAGACTTGTGAGAAACTGTGTATTTTGATTTTTTTGAGGTTAGAAGCTGAAACATGTTTAGGTGCTTATCCTACTCTCTGTATTCACTTTGTCTTCAGTTATCTCTTTCTTAGATCCATGATGTTACCAGCTTTGATTTCTTTCAGTGTCCAGTTTGTCTTTGACTGGGTTCTTACCACAAACCTGCTGTCTCTAGCTTGGGTAATGTACTTCTTCTAAGATGACACCTGGTCTTAATCTCAGTTCTCTGCAATGTAAACTTATATTACCCTTGGTTGTTACTAGGTATAGGTAGGTATGATTTGGAGAAAAGGCTGAAAAAAACAAACCTAAGGCTGAAATAAGGAAAAAAGAAATCATAGAAGCTGAAATGAGGAGGAGGATGCCTTTTAATATTAAGTATTTATCCAAAGAGCTGCCTGTATATTTTTCCTCAACATAAGCTTTGGACTTCTAGGAGTATCAGCATTTTCTTGAACATTCAAACTCACATTTTCTTAAATGGAGATGTATAGTAGTGTGTTGTAGTCTTACATATCCTTCTGAAACCAAATGTTAAAGAAAAAGCTCCAGATTACTGGCCTATGTAATCTAATATTTACTTTTTTATTTCAACCTTTCAGGGCTTTCAGTTCTCAATGCAATGTTTTTTGCAGTTACTGCTCCCAGAATATTCCTCCCTTATTCTTTCAGGCATGGTTTGCAATGTTTACCTTCAGATGTGTTTTGCCAAGTCAGAAGGAGATCTCTTAGGGAATCATTCAGTATTCATCAGAAAGTATTTTAGATCCAAATTGACAAAAGGATCCAGGGGCTCTGAGATCTACTCCCTCAGCCCCTGTTAGCACCACACTTAAATTGCTGTTCCAGCAATAGCTTGCCAGAACATTGTGATCCACTGCTAATTATAAAGTATTTGATTATCAGGCAATACTAACTGCTGTCCTACTAAAATAAGTCTCTCTGGTGGTGATATTTTTTCAACTAAATCTTTGATTCTTTAATTTTTTTTTTTTAATAGCAAGATTGTTTGACAAGATCTACATTCCCTAAAATCTTAATGACTGGAATTAGTGTTCTTAATATAGAATTTTTCTCTCCACCTTTCTAAGTATTTTCCTTCAGTTGTCAGGTGAAACTGTCCTCACTTAAATAGGTGGACTTATTTACTCTTCTTAAATTTTGGCACAGTGTTGTTAATCTGGTTTTTGTTTTAATTCTCATCAGCATGGCTAGATGAAAAATTAATTTGCCTCCACAGTTATTCTTAGTTCTTTTAACTCTTGAATATAAGTTGTGGAATCTGTTGGATTAGAAGCATTTTTTTTTCATTTAAATATCCAGTATGCTTCTCTGCTCTAAGTAGGGAAATGCTTTGTTGTACTAATATAATCTTGCTTTTTTAGATTAAGAAGACAATTACTGCATGATTTTTCCTATTCTGTTTCATCAGTAACAATTTTCCATTTCTGTCTAGTAGCAGGCTTGTTTCCATGTTATCCTTTGGTTTTGATATACTTTAAAAAAGTTGGTTTGTATCACAGTCTGTGACTTTTTCATTCTACTTCTCCTTTCAGCTTGTTGGACTTTATAATTTCTCCTTTCTTTTAATTTTTCTTAGTAATTTCTTGTTGTGTCCCATATTTAACTCATGATCCTGAATAGGCTTTCAGAGTTGCTCTCAGCTGGAAAATGATTTGATTTTATTTTTGCTATACAAACATTCAATTCTTAACTCTCATTGACACCTTTGGTGTATAAATCATTCTTGTGTTCAGCTTAACTGAACTGTGGGAGATTAGCCCTTCATAACTGTGAAATAAAATATGTGATGTGGTACAGACTCTGTCCTGATTCTGTTCTTATGGAATTTAATCACAGATTCCTAGACATAAGCTATTTTCAGTGACAGTTTCATCTTTAATTTTACTTCATTGTAACAGCTGTTGTGTAGTTGTGCTTCTGTTGTGCTGGAAAATCTGTCATTCTGGTTTGAACAAAAACCAAAAATATTACAACCAATTGCTCAAACCCAGTAACTTGATGTTCTCTGACAAATTTTTCATTAATTTGAAGCTTGCTCTTTTCCCTAGTTAGAATTTATGATTTCTACTAACCATCCAGAAGCTTCCATAAACAACCTTTGTAGCTTAAGATTTACCATACACATCTGTATTTTTGAATAATTATTGATTTTTTTCTTTCTGATTCACTGTCTTATCTTTCCTGGGCAGATTATGTGCACTAAGGTAGACTGTTTTCCTTCATATTTATAGAATATGCTTAATTTAACTGAATTTTATCAGGCTACTGCTTAATGAGAATGTCAAATACCACTTGTTATCTTCTTGCTTAGTTCTGATTGGCATTTGATATGTCTTCGACATTTTTGAATCACGTGGCTCCAAATTCTCTTTATTAACCCATCTGTTACTTTAAATACCCTCTTTGGAATAAGGCAGTTTGATGTCATGTAGTTTGCTCCAATTAATACTGTTTTGATTTGATAAATTCCCACAGAATAGTTGTGTGAATTGGAATGGAGCTGGAAAGTCTTTATTGGTACCAGTAAGCTGATGGTTCTTTTCATCTGCTTGAATATTTACTAAGATGTATTTTTTGGTGTCTCTCTATTTAGTTAATGTTCTGTTTATTTTTTAATATGCTTACCTCTCCTCCACCCTGAATATTACAAGAAGTATTCTGTAAAAGTTCCTGTGATTATTTATCTTAAAGTTTCTGTCTCCTGTTCTATTTTGGCTGTTCATTCTAACAGGCTCCTTCCAACATACATGCCTTCTGCTTTCTTCCTGCACTGCCTGTGAATTTATATCTGATTTATAAACATTCAGATGCAAAGAAGCATTTCTAGTTGGGAAGAGTAAATTTGCTAAAGACAAAGGGCATGCTAAATTTACAGATTCTGTGACATTCCACAATTTAGTAAAGTTTGGTACTTTCTATCAAGTGAGCTGCATTGCTGAATCTAAATCTTGTGTTAGAATTTACCAAATAGTCAAGAATGCATTTTTCTGTTTATAAAACTAAAAGTCTTTGAAATCTTTTATACCTGTTTTACTTTGAAAATGTTAGAAGCAAGAATTTTAAAAATGTGAACCTGTTGTGAGTTGTGTCCTGTGTTTTAGTGTCCAATTATTTTTCTGACTTTGATGGGAAAATATGGAAACTTGCTCTGCAGTTGCAGTTTAAGATTTTCTTGGCATTGAAGATAAACTTGAGTTTTTGTTAATATAACGAGGAAAAAATCAAGTATTTTATATTTGTGTGTATTTCACTCTTGAAATTTATCACAGTATGTCTTGGTCCTGAGTTTGCTTCTTATCCTAGAAAAATTAAGATCTTGTTTACTACCTATATGCACGTATTAGAATTTATACAACAAGCTGGAACAAAACTCTGCTACAGAAACCCAGAATTTTTCAAGGGACCAAAATTATAAACATCTGAGCTTTCATGTTCTAGTATTTATTAGGAGCCTTTAAATAAAGAGAGATTTCAAGCATTTACAAAAAGGTGTACCTTGATAAGCTGTGATTAATAGCTCTGAAGGATCAAAAATTAGTTCCAAACACAATATCCATAACTTTTTCTTAAGTCAAATGTATTTTTGAAAACTCTCCAAAAGATCATGCATTTACCAACTTTAGGAAAGGACACTTCTGTAATTGCAATGTGTCCTTTCAATAATTCTCAACAGGTTATTGTTCCTTTCCTCAGAATTGAGGGTACTTAAAGGCTGTTAAATATTGTCATGTATATGCACAAGAAATTCTCTGCAGTGGAAAAAAAGTTGGGCTTAAACTTTTAACACAGAATGGGGAAATTTTCACATTTTTAATTGTGGATTTTTTTTAATGTACTCTTAGTCTAGTTCTGAATCTGTGATGCTTCTGGTTGTCTGTCTTCTATTGCAGTGATATACAGATAAGTTGGTATTGCAGAAATCTGTGGAAGTGATATAACCAGTTAAACATAAATCAGTATTTAATGGAAGTATGGGTGGGCAAAATGAGGTTATTTTGTTGAAGACTGACCTTTTAAAATTATAGGATAATTTTGTGGTGACAGTATTGTTAACATGAGAAGTCAGACTAGCTAGTGGTTTGTTCTATGTTGTTTTACATTATCTTTAAAAATGTATGTGTTTCAGAGCAATTCATGATGTTAAAGCCACAGACATGGGAATGAGCAAAGTGAGATTCAAGGCAGAAGTAGACTTTGATGGACGTGTTGTTACTCGGTCTTACCTGGAAAAACAAGATATTGAACAGCTGCTACAAGTATGTAGAAAAAATTGCTTTTGTAACCCCCAATATTTGATACCTACTTTCCAATTTCAAGTACCTCTAAACCCAAGACTTGAAAGTAGATGAGATGCATTTCACTTCTTCCTTTGAAGGGTTGCAGATGTTCTTGCTTTGTGTTAGTGTTTTAAATGTACTTCGAGAGATCTGTATTATGTGCTGCTGAAGAAGACCTACTTTTGGCCTGAGAAGGGGGAAGGCAGATTTTTTTTAACTCATTACCCTTGAAATTGGTTCATGTGATCAGAGCCAGGTGCTAATAATGCCAAGGTTGTGCATTTGCTCCCTGCACTGGCCATTCATATAAGTGTTGGAGTCAATAACCCTTGTGTGTCACTTCCACTCTCAATATTCTATCATTCTGTGATTTTTTTGTTAGAAAATGCAAATCTGTAAAAAAAAAAAATTTGATGAGAACATAATTATTCCAATACATTTATTGAATTACAAGATCTGCAGTTAAAACTAGAAGCTTGTCATCTGCAAATAGGCATCTGTTTTGAGAGAGCCATTTGCCCTGGGTGTTGGTGGTACTGTGCTGGGGTCCAGCTGTTCAGACTTGGTGTGAATACGGACTGCCTGCATTATAATTTAGCATTTTGATAATGTTTAAGAATTAATTATCTTTAGTAAGTGTCAGTCTCTGATTTCAGTATAGTTCAGAGTAGCTTTTATTAAGCTCTCTTTTCAAGACAGAACGAATTCTCTGCTGTAGTCTATATAGCAAAATTATGAAATATGAAAAAAATAATTATTTATCTAAACTAAAAGGAGAGCTTTAAGTGAGCAAAATATTTTGACAAAACAATGTTTGTGTTTTCACTGGTAACTTTCTTATGAGCATTTGTTTACAAAATTTCTTTTCTACCCTTTCAAAATGAAATACAGGTATATGCATTTTGTCTGTCAAATAAGCATGCCTTAGAAGTTATGTTTTACTTTATAATTTTTAAAATCATTAAGTCGGTATCCCAGTTTTAAAATCCTGTTAATGTCAAAATAAGAATTAGGAGTGTATATGTATAGTGCAATATCTGATCTATTCATCTGCAGGACTTCAATTTAATACATTTTGAGAGGAAAAGTGCTATCAGCTTTGTACCACCGAGGCACTGCAAGTTTGCCTGGTTTTATATTGCCAGTTGCTTTGCAGTTGCAGTTTTTAGTACACTAGTCTTCTTTTCATGGCTTTGTTAGCTTTTATTCTTTACCTGCTATTCCCTTTGGCAATTGCATACAACCTCCACTAATTCTTACAATACCTCGAGTATTGTTGGGAAAGATCTTCCTGATTGATTCTAGGTTGGCAACTGCTTCTTTCACAGGTCATTGTTGTTACATATGGTAACCTCATGTCAGCTATAAAAATGTCATTGAAGGATAGCTCCTTTCAGAAGGCTTCAGCCATCTGAAGTCAGAGGCAGACAGTGTGCTTGCCTTTTGACCTATACTTTTTCAAACAAGCAAGTCATTCAACTAGCACTGCTGTCAACATTATTCTTTCTACAGTTGTGAAGTATTTGTTGAAATGCTGTCATTTAGATTACCTTGGTGTTTTTCTTGTTAGACTTGCTGTGATTGTAGCCATGGGTTATTGTGGTTGAGGTATGTTTTAAGCTTGCTCAATTCATTATTCTTCTTCAGTATTGGAGTAGTGAGAAGGGAAGAGAAGTTGCTGTCATGCACTTGTACAAGAAAAATAAGTTGTTTCATAGTTTGTCTTTTTGCAATAACATATTTATCCTAAACATACTTCAGCTGAGATAAACTACAGGACAAATGGCTTCCAGACAGGTTGGTGTAAGACCTCTAAGGAAAGCTCATGGCTTTAAACTGAAAGGTGATGGACATAAAGTAGATAAAATAAAAAACTTTACTGAGGTGGCCAGGGTGCTGAGACAGTGGACCAGATTGCCTAGAGAAGTCGTGGATGCCCCATCCCTGGAGTTGTTTAGAGCTGGGTTGGATAGGGCCCTGAATAACCTGGTGTAGCAGAAAGTGTCCCTGCCCATGGCAGTGGGGGAACAACTGGGTGATCTTTAAGGACCTTTCTGACCCAAACCATTGTGTCATTCCATGGCAATACTGTAGAACCTGCTTTGGTGCTGCTGATGTCTGTAGTTTTTTTGGAGAGTGGAGTTTAAAATCCTGTCTTCCTTAATCATTCCTTCCCTTTTTTATGCTGTTGGTCTCTTAGTCTGGCTTCCCATCAACTGTCTTCAAGTTTCTGATATTATGGAGGAGTCATATTTACAGCAGTATTTGTCATAATCCCTGTGGACTTTCAGATGGGTTGGTAATGTAATGCCCAGAGAAAACAATGTAATGGAATAGCAAGAATGTAGAAAATGGAGGAAGAATACACAGGGGTACCCTGCTCTGCCTTGCTGTGAGGAATACCTCAGAAACTTCTGGAAAATGAAAGAAATTCTCTAAACTTATTTGGAAACTTAAGGATGAAATCAATTGAAGATAGAAGAAGGTTTTGTATTAAATGCAGGTGTAATGACAGAGCCAGCTGTTTTCATCAACTAGATGCTACTCTTCTGGGTCTTTGAGACACAAGAACAGATGATGTTTTGAGAGTAAATGGCAAAAGATGAAGTGTTTTGTTTAGGTTTTTTTTCCTCCCTCTTGAAATATGTCAAGACCCTCTGGAGTGTTATTCCTTTATTTTCTTTTCCTCATCTCAATCTCTTAAATTTAATTTCTTCCTAGGAAATTCAGCAAGTGAAAACCCTTGAAGAATTAGAAGCCTTTATGCTTAAGCATGGTGAGAATATCGTTGACACGCTGGGAGCTGAAGTAGACAGACTTGAGAAGGACCTGAAGGTAAATTTAACTGCTTATTAGTGAGTGCTTATTCTGTGATTTATTTTAAACAAAATCTCTGCATCTACTTTCTGGGATTTAATTTGGAAATATGAGAGAGGGAAGGAAGTTGATGTTACAAATGCAGATTTTCCAGCTGTAGTATTATCTAAGTTCTGGCCACCAGCAAATCCTTACTTTGCCACTGATCCATTTATTAAAATTTTTGTTCCATTTCATACCAACATAGAAAAAATTTTCATTCAGTAGACCTGAATGTGTCTTTTTTACCGTATTCTCAGAATGCTAGACTATTTATAGGCTGTTGAAGTCTGTTTTGGCTGGCTGTAAAAAAGAATTTTTTTTAACTCGTTCTTAGAATTGTATCAAATATTTCTGTGTGATGGGACTGCTACTCAACATCTTTGACTCTTGTTGAAGCTGTACAGTGTTTATTTTACTTTACAAAAGCCTCTCAGCTTTATATTTTTTATTATATTATGCTTTATATTATCTCAGTCTTACATTTTTTTTCACTATGCAGTTTAAATATTCTCTGGCTGATGCAAGAAATGGTTGTCCCCATTTTTGATTTTCTAAGTGTATTGGGGCTGTCAGTCTTACCTTCTTGGTATGAATTCAGAGCTTCAAGTATACTGACCCCCAGATAAATGCAGTCCTGCCATGACTGTTCCTTCTGGCCATGAGACACTACTCAAGAGCATGTCTGTCCTTGCTTGTTATATTTCATGAATATTCTAGTTTAAGTTTCTATCCTTAGGGTTGTCCTGTTTAAGAATCAAAATATTATTTTTTAATTTAATTGCATCATCTGAATCAGTTCTTCATGCATGGTTTTTGAGGAGCAGGATCATGCCTAAATTTTTTACAAACATGGATACTGCTTTTTGGTATAGGCATATATAAATATATATATATAGTGGTTGTGTTGGTATTGAATATGCTTTACTAAGTATACTAGTCAGGTTCACATGCTGGATGTCTTTGAAGTCGTGACTTTCTCATGGATTGTACAATTCATGTAATGGTGATAACATATTTCTATAATACCATAAAATGCATATTTCTTAATAGAAACGGTGTTCTGAATCTTTATAAATAGCTTCATGGCAGACAACAAATTATTTCAGCAATCTTACCCATTGTTCAGGAAAGCATCTGTTAAAACTTTAATAAAGTGAGATATTTATATACATGTATATCTGAACAGTTTATATAAAACTCTACTGCCTTGTTAAAATTGAGAGCTCCTCCATATTTCATAAAGCATAAGAACTAATTTATCCATGATGTTGAAAAGTATTTTTCAAATACAAAAGGCTAAGCCTTTTGGACAATGTTTATTGAAACTCTTCCTCATTTTAAAATAGTCCCAATGTCACCCAAAAAGGAAATTTGTTATCCAGTTGACAATATCATACCAGAAACACATTACTTGTAACCATGTGCAAAATTGCATTTGAAAATTTTCAATTCATTGTTTTTAAATTTTATTTCAGCAACGAAATCCTGATGTTCGTCATGTGGATTTGGAGATACTGTAGACTTGAACAGGAGAAGTCTCCAGGTTGCTGCCCTTGTGGGAAGAAGTGACATGAAGGGCTGCCAAGCTTCTGGGATTGCAGAACCTCAGCACCATACCTCGCTTCCTTTGCCCTCAGCTTCCTGGACTCTTAGCACTGCTTCTGTTTCTGGAAGAGCGCTAGACTTGCAGACAAAAATTTCCATGGAAAAATCAGTTTCAAAAAGCTTCTTGAGTTAAATTCCACAGGAGAGTCTATCCAAGAATATACTGTGATTCAGAACTTACAACCTAACAACCAGGTTTAGTTAGGCAGGTACAGCTGCCTGAAACTATTCAACACATGTAGTTTTCCATTTGTGTCCCTTTGCAGTCTGTTTGCACTTCTTTAGTTTCTTTCAAGATATCATTAAAGGTTCTTGGGAGATATTAAGATTAGATAGGAAGAGTTTGTTCCAGTGGAACCTGCCAACCTTAAATTGTAATTTTTCAACTGTGTGATTGTTTCACAGTTTTTCTTTTCTATGAGATAAATTGTTTCATAGGGGCGCTGGCCTTATCTCAATGACCATGACCTGGAAACTTTTTTTTTGCCACCATTATTACTGCACTTGAGGAAAATGAGGCTTTTCACCTGAGAGGAGCCAGCTGGATGGTTTAGCCAGAGTACATTGAGTTACTGTGAAAAATTACTGTGTACAAATTTTGGTGCATTTCCTCTCTTTAAATTTTGGTTTTTTTCCCTACTTTAACATTTGTTTTCTTATTTGTAAATATCTTCAGATGTGATCTGGGAGATATTTATGGTAGTGCTTATTAAAAGTTACCTGGCATTTTTGGCTTTTTATATTTTAATAGACTCTATTGCCAGATATGGGCTTTGCTAGAAGATATGAGAGATGTAGCTGGAATATATAATAGTAAAAAATGATCTATTTATAATTAAACAAATGAATACATTGTATTTTTAATTTATTTGCCTTTAGATATTACCTGAATTCAGAACCACTTCCTCTGAATTTTTGTATAACTTGACCTTGCTTGTTTGGGAAAGTAGAGTAATTCTATCAGTGGTCCTCAACAATCCAGAGATAAGTGATTAGTTTATAACTTGGAAATGTGAAATTCTAGAGCTGTGTACAATTGTCTCAAGGCTTTCTGCAGTAGGTACTCAAATTGTATCAGATTCTTTGAGACCCAGTCTTTATTAATAAGGCCATGAGTACTGAACATGTGGGTTGAAATATAAGTGAAATAATCGTATTTAAGTAGCACTGAGGAAAAGTCTTTATGCACTTTAATGTAAAATAAGATTTACTCATGCATGACAGGTGGCAATAAGACCATCCTAGTAACTCAGTTGCTGAGTAATGGCTGAATTGCTGAAAGAAGAAATGTTGATATGAAACAAAAGTCTTCAAAAATCAATTCAAGATTATATTATAAGCATTGCAGCAAATAATTGTGGTGACCAATATGTACAGATTTGACTAAAAGCATTTTAGTTTTTTATTTTTCATACTAGGTGTCTCTTTACCAGTGAACAATGAGTTTAAAATAACCTGCCTTTTTGACAACTGCAAAGCACTTTGCATGCTGGTCGTTTTAAGTAGAAAAACATTCCAGAGTTAAGTTACAGATGGGGCTTCACATACAGTAATTGTGGGTGAAAGGATCTTCTCGGTACCCTTTTCCATAATCCCTATCCACTAGTAGCTTCTTTATAGCATATTACCTTATGATGGCTAATTCAAAAGAAGGCTTACTTTATCTGGTTTTCTCCTCTTGCAAAACTAGTTAGTATATTTAAGCCTGATGATATAAATTGCAGTTTAAAGGTAATTTGGAAGTCTCCCATATCAAATAAATAAGGCATATTTTTAGCACATTATAAATAATTTACCTTTCTCCTCACCCTTCTATGTAAAATTCATCTCATCTCAGTGTGCACTCTCCTGGTGTTAGTCTTATTCATGAAGAGCACTGGAATCTGGTAATGCATAACCTGTTTTCTTCTCCCTGGAATATTTATATGCATTTTGAATTTGAATAAACATATTAATAAACCAGATATTTCAGAAATCAAAAACCTGAAGAGAAGTAAAACTGGGAAAATGTTCTTCCTGCCGAGGTTAGTGAAGACAGCCAATGTGATCCAAGTGGTTTGCATGCTGGAGTTATGATGAATGAGTAGTGTCAGTGGGCAGAACTTTCCCTGCAAGCTTAGTAAATGTTATCTCAATAGCAAAGTGTTCCTGTATCATTTTCAAGAGGAGGTATGAGCTTATATTCTTACAAGACATCTGCTCCAAAAGCCTATTAAAATGTTTTTTTTTTTTTTATTCATTGGAGGTGTAATTCATCTGAATTTTGACCTTAGTTTCCTTATTTGAGTCAGAAGAATACCCATTCACCCCTTTTGTTTATATTCAAGAAAGAATTGAGTTAATTGTATCCTAGTTTGCTGATTATAGCATCACCATGTGTTAAAGTGAAGATGCCAGGACTTGAGTGTTTTTGGGTACATTACTGTTGACCAGTCTCTATTTGTAAAAGTGACCTGGATGGTGATGTACTACAAAAAGGCAGGCAGACTGGTTTTGGCAGTACCTTGGAAATTTACATGTCATGCAGTTGGATGAAGTGCTGATTCATTGAGCCTCCCAGGTTCGAAGAGAATAGTAATTCCAAGCTGTTACATTTTAATTTATATGTTAAAATTCACAAATTGTTTTTAACAGATATGACACTTCTACTGCTTTTTTTCTTTAACTGCCATTATAGTCAAAACTTCGAGGTAATGTGGGTCCACTATTTAGTTTACTTTTATTTTAATGTTTTTGAGGAAAATAATTAGCTAATAAATTTACATTTACACTATGGAGTCCTCAGATTAAAGAACTGTACATGTGTGGAGGAGTGAATTTTTCTTTATCACAAATAAAATTACAAAGTAGGTTTTTTTACAGAGTTTAAGGACAATAAGTGAGGATTTACCTAACAATAAAGTTGTATCCTAGGATTTTTTCCATTAAGGTGTGGTGTTTTAAAATAATTTATTTCTGTAGACTGCCCTTGCAGGTTCTATTTTTTCAAGTTTTGTTCAAAGTATGGCTGCCCTCCCTCTCTGCTTTGTGGAAGATTCTTACATGCTGTGCAGTGACTCATGATTCTCTAAAACTTGCAATGTTTTAGAAACTTGTCTTAGTGTTCCAATATACTGAATGATCTGAATGTATTTGAAGTCCAAGTTGGCTGGATACTAATAATGCATTTTTCTATAGAGTTTTTTTTTCTGTAAAGGATAAAAATTTGAAGTGATTTTCTTTCCCTGAGCAATGAACTTCAAGTCTAAATTGTCTCCATTATACAGTGGAAATTCAGCATTTGGTGTGGTGTCCCTTTCCCCCTCCCCTTTTAAAGCATTTATGAAGGATACAGTGCTAGTAGTGAACAGCCCAGTGGATTACTGTGTTACAGGGACTGCTTGGTGATTTGTGTTCTGGTCCAGAAGCACTGGGGGGAACACATTTTTACAAGGACATGTTTGCATTCTTTATTCCCTGTGACTTATCCTTGAACTGAGGGCTTTTTACACTCTATTTTTTCCTTCCTTGAATTCCCACACAGATTTTATTGTTTTTTTAAAGTGACTCTTACTTTTTGAGGAAGAAGCTATTCTGAACATCTTATGTTTTTAAAAGCAGGGGTGGATTCTACTCTTGGTCTGTGAATTTTGTACTGTACTTCATGTTCATTAATAGTTAAGAATAGTGATTACTGCTTTGAAAGCTACAAACCATGTTAGCCATAACCAAGTTTTCTGATCCCGTCAGATTCTTTTTTATCAGTGTCTGGAGACTCATTTTTTGAGAGATTTCTGCGGTCCCCTCTTTGATAAAAGGAGAGTACAGGAATATTTTTAGGTATGTTTTGTCTATTATACATTGATTGCAGTCCTGTGTCCTCCTTATTTGTAATAATTTTAGCTGTTTTTTCTTTTTTTTCTGTAACAAAGAAAAAAAATATGCATTATAGAAGTATCTCTAATAGTGATGAGTACATCAAATACAATCTTCATGCGAAGAGTTTTCATGACCTTGTCTATTCAAAGTGTGGCAATTTTTGAAAATTATCAATTAAGTAATCCTTTTTCTAAACTTAACTTAGATGTTTCCCTTAGAGAGGAAACCAGAGCACCATATTGTTTAAGATTTGGGAAAAAAAAAGTTTCCTTTTATGATCACATGTTCTTGAGGCATTTTGGCATGGTAGAACAATTGATGACTATTGACTCCTGTACAAAACCTGCCCTTCTGTGCATACCTAAAGGCTTAAAGAAGTGAGTATAAAATGATAGTGTGCTTTTTCCCTTCTAGCTTAAGTATTGTGCTGCTTCTATTATTGTTGTCTCTGAATAGAGAGTACCACTAACATCTCTCTTGCAGTTCACCTGCATAATGTAAATGAGAAGTTGAGGTGTACCAAAAAGACTTGTTTTTAATAGAGGGTTTGCATAGCTTAAATGATTTTTTCTTTCTTCTTAGTGGGACACAAATTATTGAGATCAAAAGTAGACTGTATTACATAAAAAAAGAAATAGGAATCCAGACTCTAAAGCACAGTAGTTCAATTGTTGAAATGTATGTCCTTTGAGGAAAACAAAACAAAAGCCTTACGTGGATATATGGTCTATAGAAGCTGCAGTCAGTCAGGCTTTGCTGAAGCCAAAGAAATTAAACTAAAAGTATATGATTAAAAGAAAAGAATCCAAGGAAGGAAAAGACCCAAGAAATTGAGCACCTGGAAATAGGAAAGGATGAAAATCATCTAAAAAACTTATCCAGAAATAAGAAGTAATGATTGGAGAAGAAAAGAACAGTAAGAAATGATATTTTATTAGAATGTATAAAACTAGGTAGGATGATGTTTTCTTTCTTTTACCAATATTCTGATAGTTGAGTAATTCCCCCAGCAAAAGCTCTTTTTCCCTATACTGAAAATCAGAGCCTCTATGTCCTGATATGGTGTTCAGCCTTGCAGGTACAAACCTATTTGTCCCCTGAAAGCTGCTAAGGGTAATGTTGTAATCTCAGTTTTTGTTGGTGAGGTATGTGTTTCGTAAGTGGAGGGTGAGTAATGTTATTTCTGGAAGTGGGAGCTGGAGTGAATTAAAGAGAAAATTAATTGATTCTTTTAGACAGAAGATGACTGAAGCACCATACTGAATGTGCTGTGGGAAAAGTGCTCTGTTCTAAGGTCTGCAGTATCCTTGCAGTGGACTGTAGTCATTGATGAATACATTAGTCTTTATTTTTCAATTTGCTGAGATGTCTATGGATAATTGAATTACATTCTGAAAAGGAGATAAAACATTCAAAATGTAATGTGAAAAGGATGTATGTTTTTAAATACCAGACACTACAGCACATTAAAATAGATAGGCAGAAAATATTCTGTATTATGTAGGGCGCTTGTGGACATTTTTTTACTGTGTAAATCAAAGCCACCAATTAAAATGAAAGGTGGTGGTTACTTTTTAGAAGTGTTACACTAACAGCAAGCCCAGTCAAATTTTTGTATAGCCAGCATTCAAAGTTCTGTTCTAGGGAAGAGGTGCCTGTTAAAATAGTGGAGTACAGATCCATAATCTAGCATAAATTTAGTTTTTGTAATCTAAATTTAGACTGTGTTTATAACTTTTGAGGTTGTGATCAGCTGCTTCAAATCTGAAGTCAGAAGAAAAAAGCCATGATGTGTAAATTATGTAATATAAAAGGGATTTTGTAAGTTTCTCTTCAAATTAAATATGCTGAAGGACTGTGTGAAAAGTGTTGGAAAAATGCCTAAACTGTTTGGAAAGCATTTTGGCTATTGCCAAGATGGTATTAAATTTGAAAGTCAACAGTGAGGATTTTTCACTTGTGGTAGAGGTTTCAAAGGACAATGTCAAAGTCAAAATCCATTTTTCCATTTTGCAGTCTTTTAATCAGATTCACCAGCCCCCTCCCCTCCCCATGCCTTGCATTTTGTGTATTGGCTTTTTCATTCTGTGTCTTGGTTACTCCTTATTAGTATGGGGAAGTCATTTTGATTTGTGAGGTGTAGACATTGGAATAATTACCTGCATATGTTCTTTGTTTTGTAATTATACTTGAATTCAGTACATTCTGTATCGTGGCTGGAAGTTGTAATTACTCAGTAAAATGTTACATAGCCAGTAAGGGTCATGTTCTGTTAATTTAAGCAATTTTATATGTATTGGAAAAATAAGCAATAACACTGGCTTTAGGCAGCTGATGGTTTGCTGTGTTTCTGAATTGCAATTGCATATAACTATTTTATGGATGCAAAACAAAAGAAAGGTTCTGTCCATCTATTTGTGCTAGTTATTGACTCTGCCTTCACAACGCTGGCACACACTGTTCAATAGCATGTGCCTGGTGAGGGAGCAGCATGCCCAGGCTGGCCAAGCTCTGTGTTTGTTCTCTGAACCTCACTGGCAGCTCTGCCTTTCATCCTATTCACTCCCTGCCCTCAAAGAGGATGGATGGTTCCTTCCCCAGTGCTGGGAAAGCTCTTTCTGCCTGGCTCAGAGGCCCCACTGGCACTGGTTGGACTGCCTGTCCTGATCCAGGTGTGAGGATGATGTGAAAAAAAGTAGCACTACAGATGGGTGGCATGTCTGTGTATAGCCAAGGGTGTGAAGAATTCCTTGAAGAGGTTAGATTTATGTGTTAGGCTTGCATAGTAACCATAGTTTCGCAATCCCAGCAAAGCTGTCCAAGCCTCTTAAGAAAAAGCTTGAAATTAGTCAGCTTAGAAAGGATTTAATGTACTGTCTGGTACACTTAAGTGCCACTTTTTATCACTAATACCAATGAAACTGCTTATTTATCCAGTTATGGGAAGAACTGCTTCTAACTGGGCTAAAAAAATTTATGTGGTTGGAAAGAGGAGTCAAAAATGTCAGAAATCTGGCTGAGGAAGTAGAGAAACTTGAAAATTTGGTTTTTGTCTGTATAGTATCAGATATCAGAAATAAAGTGGTCAAGTAACATATTGCAGGAAAGATTTTGGCTATGCACTGTATGTCCCTATTGCTAAAGATGCTTAATTTCATAGTTTAGAGACACCCCTTCTCAAGGGAAGTTTGTTGGTTTCGTATGGTTTTGTTGTGTTCGCTTTTTTTTCTCTAATGAACAAAATGACACAAGATCCATCTGAGCAGAGGAGTGACAGACTTGAGGCCTCATCTCTTGTCTATTTGAGGGCTGTCTTTGGGCTATTGGAATAGCCAAGTGGTCTCAGCCACTTAGAAAGAGGGAGAGAGCTCTGTCATTTCATGTAATGTAATCTGGAATCTTCAAAATCCTTTCTTTATTTGCTGTCTGTGGCATTTATTGAAGGGCATTCCAAAAGAATTGTGTTAAATTGGGGGTAATGAGTTGAAGTGGGACCTTGCAGTCAGCTGGTTGAAGGTGATCTTAAAAGTCCTGTTCAAGAATGAGTTTTGTCTGTCTTTGCAAATATTTTATGAGGGACTTATGAAAGATCATGAAAAGTAAACCTTCTTTAGTGTTTGGATTAAACTTTTTTTGAAAACCCTAGGAAAAGGTACATAGTTTCTGCTTTCACAGAAGTTGTGACAGCTCAGCTCCCAGTAAATTACGTGTATTGCTTTACCCAAGCTTTTTTGTGATTTTATTATTTTTTTAAATTTAGACTTCAGTTCTGATGCTGAATTGGGGCTTAGTAAGATCTTTTCTAGGTTCTCTTTCTGACACCTGAGGTGACTGAAATGTTATTCACTGCTCTAGTGTAAACTGATACTCAGTGTTTTAGAGAAATATTTTTTTACCCCAAATACTGATTCAACAGCAGTTTGCTATTAAATCAGGCTACTCTGGAGACACAAAGCATTAAGTTTAGGCTTTAAATTTGAGGGTTTATTTTTCTCCAAGGCAGTCATAAAGAAAATCCATCTTGAATTTGATGCACATAAAAATGCATTCATATATGAACCTCTGTCTCTGCATGTTGTAACTGTACATAGATATCTTTGGCTGCAGATTTGTACTCACTGATGTGTCTCATGAAAGACAACTTTCTCAGCATCTCAGCAAAAATAAAAACTAAATACTGTGAAAGAAGGTGCTAATGAATGTGGACAACTTGGAAACCTTGAGGCAAGAAAGACTTTCCAGTAAGGCAGTGGCTTGAACCCATTCTGCTCTTTCCCTTTATGCTGTACACTGGTTTCATTGGTTTTGACCTTCACTGTAGAATCTCAGTTTCCCGGTGGTTCAAAACAAGGGTTATAGGTGTAGAAGACTAATTCCAAAATCTGTGTTCTGGGTTCTCCATCTGATGAGTTAGGTAATTGGACACTTCTGGATCATTGAGGGAGATGTGCAGTGGTACTCTGGCTAGCATGTGGTGGGTTTACAAATGTGCCAAGGTCAACTTTTTCCATGGAAATGTCTCCGCCTGGAACAATCTTCCTGATGCTGTAGGTGGGAAAGATAACCCAGGTGTTTCCTTGGCATTCTGTTTGTCAAGAGACTGTGTTGGAACTTGCTGCTCTGCTTCTTTGGATTATCCTTTAGCAAATAATAATTCCCTCTTTCCATCAGTGAGTAGTTTGGGTTTTGGCTCTTTGAGGTTTTCACATAATTTTGGAAGAAGAATTGCAGCTTTTCAATCACATTGCTACCAAGCATTTTTGAAAGGTTTAATTAGACTTTTTCTGCTCTACTATTGACCCTCTTCCTAAATGGGAACTAAATTTAATATTAACTTTTCTAATGGGAAACTACTTTGAGTCATTAGCAAAGCTGTTTCTTTCAATTTTCCTACAAAGACAACCTAGGTTGAGGCAATTACATCTGACAGATGATTGGGAAAGTTTAAAGCGTTTTTAAGGACAAAAGGGTTTTTTAGCTTTTCCCCAACATTGCTATATAAGTTCATGTCAGACTTTCTTTCTCTCAGCTTAGCTAATTAATCTGCTGGTGTGGCTTTTTTTTTTCCCTTAGTGTGATACATTTGCAGTAGAAGCTGCTTTTATGCTTCAGATGTTGAAGGGTCTGTGGAGGAAGGTGTTTGCATTCACAGGGCAAGGTCACATACTGAGATCTGCCAAGTTATTGCAAGGGGCTCCTGGTGCAGCAGGGAAGAGAGTTGCTTATGTATGAACTCACTAGGAAATAACCAAGACAGAGCCTCTGATTTAAACAGGCCTTAAGGAATGGTCAGGGCACATCAGTGGTGTTGGCTTGCTCTGTCAATAACTAAGGTTTATGTGATGATTTCCTGGAGCTGTATTCACACTCACCTTGTACTGAAGCCCTGGGGTACTGTTTGTAGTTACTGATGAGCATAAGTAAGTCAGGTAGGAAAAGATGAGGTTTTTTTGAGATATGATGGTCTTTTGGGAATTATGTGAATGTTTCCAAACAGAAACTCACTTTGCAAATCAGTAGACATTGTATATTTGTCCATGCTGCCTGAGCTAGTGGCAGTCCACTGGCTTCAGTCAGTGCCTCAGCAGAGGGAAGGAGGCAGAGTAAACCCTGCATAGCTGAACTCTTTGCAACATGAGTAATCTTATTAAAGTAACATTAGAAACACTTCAATAATATGAGCTTGCGGCTGAGCTTGTTCAAAGCAAATGAAGTAAAAACTAAATACCTTCATATGCATGAGGTTCAGTGTCTGACTTGGACCCCAAAGTTCTCTTCAGGGACATTTCGTGCCTCAGGAGAGACAGAACTGCCAGCATGGGCATGCTTCTGAGGGCACCAGCACTGCTGTACAGCAGGAGCACAGTTTAGCCATTGCCTTACCAGTATGTTTAACATGTATTTAGTGGAAGAGTGATAAAATGCGACATTACTGAATTACACTCCCCATCTGTGCTGCTTGTTCCACTGCAGTTACTTCCCAGGCCTGCTTCTGCCCCATAACAGGTAATTCTTCCGCACCCTTCTCTCTGCCTGCCCAGCCCCAGGCACTGCCTCTCATGCTTATCCCCTTCCATGCACCCTGCTGTTAGACCTAATCTCTCTTTTCAAGCTTCATAAACCCAATTGCTGCCTTTGGTCCCCTACTTAGGTGCTCTTCTTCCCTGCCAGCCTTCCCTGCTGGGTTCCTGCCTGTACTGCTCCTTCACCCTGCTTGGTTTGCACACAGCCCATCCCTGTTCCCTCCTGCCGCCAGACCTACCCTCAGACATTTCCAGCCATTGCCCAAAAGTCTGGGAAGTCAAAGTTTTTCAGAGAGAAGCTAATTATAATTGTTTGCAGATGAATTAATGCAGGTTTTCTACCTCCATTTCTCAATTACCTGAAATTACTTTGGTGGAGAGATTAGAAAATAGTTCTCACTTATTGTGATCTTCGCCAAAAAAAAGCAGCAGGCTGAAGCTCCTGACCTAGAAAATATTTGCCCAACCCCAGTTAATTTTGCAGCATTACAGGCACTCAAAAGCACTGTTTTCTAATGGTACTGTTTGGTACCATTATAAAATGTGTACCATTTATACACATGGTATATATGTGTATATACCATACACATATACCATGGTATATATGTGTGTATACCATACATATACATGTGAATGGAAATAACCATTTCAGGTGGCTGACACCAGCCTGTGGGCTGGCCCTGGCTTCACAGCCCAGCAGCAGTGGTTTGCCATGGTGAATGTTTGTCACTGTAATTCCTCTACAAATTATCTGGAGCCAGGATTTTCTAAAGCGTTTAAAAGAACAGCATACATTCAGCCATCACTGGATTCTGAATTAAAATGGGATTTAAATGTCACTTCTTCAAAATCCAGGTTTTAAGATTGTAGATGGGTACTTCTTTTTAATAGTCTTTCTATTTAACCAGCACATAAATCTATGTGGCTGTACATTGAGGTGAAAATGATTTATATGATATTCATACTTGAATTCTTCATAATATTTTCCTGTGCTTTCTGGTGCTTCATACCAAACAAGCATTTAATGCAAAAGAAAATGCTCTAGCCCTGTATATAAATCTAAAACTTTTAATATCTATTTATAGTGAGACCCAGGTATCATGGCTGTCACACTGACACAAGATTACCTCTAGAGAAAGGAAGAGACAGGTTATCCAGAGACTAGCTTTTATTGTGCATTTTTTATGCAACAGAACAAATGGAACTGGAGGTATGTAGTAAAACCAATATTCAAATTAGAATTAACACCTGAAATAGTAAACTGTAGGTAACAAATGTCTTTATAATTAAAAATATTGACTGTTTAAAAAATTCTCTAAGATTTTATATTCTTTAAAAGAAATGTGTGTTGCCACATAGAAAACAATTCACACATCCTATAGAAATTGTCACAAAAACCTTACTAGTCTATATTACACTATGCACTTTTCTTTTGTACAATATCTGATAAAGGTCTATCCCTAATCTGTACTTACTCTACACAGTACAATCATCATAAGAAAGTATTCATAGAATTAACTACACCATAACAATAAAAATATCAGGATTAATGTTTTTTTAAATCACAGTTTCTCCACAAATATTTGTCATAGAAAATATAGCGAAGGCATGTTGGCACAGATGGGCGTGCGGTGCTGCTACACAAAGTTTGAGAGAAGGCAGATACATAAATGACAGTAAGATTAAAGCCTATGGAAGGATAAGACAAGAATCTCTGTCCTCCTGGGACTTCCTGGAGTGACATGATAGATAGCAGTTTCCTTCTGTTGCTGGGAAGGGATGTGCTGGCTTACAAAGCACACTGCCTAAATATGGATATCTCCCTCTGCAAGGGCTTATGTGCTATCTATTATTTCAGGTCCCATATCTAACATATTGCAGATATTTAGATGCTTCAATGTGTGTGAATTTATAACACCTAATGAACAAATTACTTGGAATAAGTTGTTGCGCAAGGTTTAGGATTTTTAAAATGAAATGTGTGGGTTAAGTGGCCATGATGGCAATTGAAAACAGACAACTGACAAAAGTTTTTATACTCTGTTATTTTAAAACAAAACATGAACAAAAATATGAGCTGGTGTCTGTTAATGCCTGTCTGTGACCATGATTCATGTCACTGGCCAGTGCACATAAGCAATTGAGGACAAAATTTTGTTCATAAAGAAAGGTCCAAATTTGCAAAGCCATTTCTACTGCCAAAGTGGCTTTCAGGATGAAATTATACTTTTGGTTATTTTGCACAATGAGAGTAGAGGATTGTGAGTGGCTCCAGGATGCTAGCTATGCTTTTTACACTAAAAATAAAGCTAGGCTTACTAGTTATTTCAGCAAATCTTTCAGTTATTGAGAGGTCTGTCCAGTTCAGTAATTCTGTTCTGCGACTGCTATAAAGTGTTTATATCTTAAACATCATACAATTAAGCATCTGAAAGGAAACCATCACAATGTTTACAAAAATACAGCATGATACATATCGCTGTGGACAAATTTACAGTATAATGTTGACTCACACATTCTGACATGTTTTACCAAATAGTTCTGGCATGTGTCACCACATTAAACATAGACCAGCAAGACTTACACCATCTGAGCAATGTAACATCTTCTATTATAGTTCTTTTTAAAAAAGTGTAAGTTCAACACCGAAAAGCTACTATAGGATATCTGTACTGTGACATTTCTATACACTGAATTTCTCCTCCAGAGGCCACCATGTAGTGTGACTGCTCCAAGAAAGTCACCTCCTGTCTGTAATGAAGGAATGCTGTACTAAACCCCTTGGTCTAGAGAGTGACTAAACTTCTAGTTGACTTTAAGAAAAATAAATTAATTATATTGGGGCCAGTGAGTTCCTTTCAGCCCCTTTTCAAAAAAAAATCACCAAAATTAAAGTGAACTGAGAGGTACTGGACATTTGAGGGCCTAAAGCACAGGGACTGAGCAAGGTGCTCTCTATGGCAGTGCATGGCGAGCCCATGTCCCAAGATGCCCCATGGGCCAGGAGAGACCTGTCACAGCCACAGGCAGAGGAGTGAGGACAGGAGGGAGCTCCTGTGTGGGTGAGCTGAGATTGCCCCAGCCCTGCAGCCAGGCTGGGCTCCAGGAGCACTGCACCCCAGAGAGCCCTTCCTGGCCTCTGAGAAAGGGACCAGCGCCTCCTGCCTTGCCTGGTGCAGGGGGAGAAGGTGGGGAAGGGGAGGAGAAGGCAAAGGGAGCCATCAGTAGCTACGCTTGTGGCTTGACAAGGCGCTGGGGAAAGCTGGGGGTGTATGAGAGACGCGTTCAGGAGAGCCAACGCTGATGAGGTAGCACTAAGGATGGCCAAAAGTGAAGTGAGATTTCTTCCCAAAAACAGCTCCCTCTACCTGCCAGAGGGGAAATGTTGCCTCAGGAAGTGCTGGTTCAGGCTGTGGAGGATGCCAACACTGGCCTGAGCGAGCACACCAAGGTAAGGAGACGGAAACACCCTGATGTGGAAAGGAAAGGGCATTGTTTCTTTGGCATTGCATGTTTCTGGTGTGGATCAATTTAGAAGGACAATGGACTCCTAAACATTCAAAATTAAACTTTTTTTGTGGATCAGCTTTTGTTTTTAAAGCTAGTATCTGCTTCCAATGTTGTGCACCATTGCAAATTCTGCTCCAACAGCTCTTTTCTTACAGCTCTCAATCTGGATCTCATGTCTACCTACCACAGAACACTAAACCAGATTCTTCTAGCCCAACCCCTCCCTGAATGCAACATTGAGCAAAACCAGCACATTGCCTCACCTCTTTCAAGGAACGGATATAAAGCACAAATTAAAGTGAAAACAAGAAAAGGCAATTTAAAGCCTCTAAAGCTACATAATATGGCGGCAGAATAGGAACAGACAAAGGAAAATCTGTCTTCTGAAATGGCAATTTGTTTTTAGCAATCTTCTTTTAATGAAAACTGTCATGATCAACTCTAATCCTCTAGAAATCTAGATAAATATACTGTCTATCTGATATACAATGCAATTTTTATCTGTTAGAAATGCCTGTTATTGTTCTGGGTCTTTGAAGGATTCTGCTGTTGATGAGTGCTGCTGTTTTACTCGGGAAGCTTAATTTCCTGACAGAGCTGGCTAAGAAAGTACCTGGATTTTCTGTCTTGTGTTGTACTTTAAGGTAGCATTCATAGTTATGTTCTTTTCTGTTAGCAGATGGGAAACCACTCCTTTTTTTTTTCTCTTTTGAGTGTGCAGACTTGTAGAAATCTTCTAGTCAGGGAAAGCAAATAGCACCCAGCTGTTCCGAGTCTGGGCCTAGGATTGTTATCAGTAGGCTGAAGAGATAGTAGCTGCTGTTTCTTTAGACACTTCTATAGTTTTTAAATGACCTTTCCTCTACAACTGGATGAAATGGACTGGACTGCACGTTCCCTTTGAGTGTGCTATGAAGGGTTTGGAAATAATAGGCACTGAGAAGTCCCATAAAGCAGGTCTTGAAATGGATTTCTTTCTGTTAACTGGGATATGATAGGATGGAGAAGCTGAAATGTATGCAGTATGTGTTCAAACATGCTTTGGACTCCTAAATGACAGCAGGGTTAAGTATGTTCAACAAACAGTCTCTCCTAAATTAAGTGGTTGCTACTGCAGCACGACGCGGCTCTCAGTGCCATCAATCCCCAGAAGCATCCTGCATGCCTCTGTTGAAGACCTCGTCCTGCGAGCCCGGGTGCTCGGTGCCCTCGTAGTAGGAGGTGCCGTTGTGCAGGAAGGTGCCCACGGCGCGGCCCTGGCGCGCGTGCCCCACGGCGTCGCTGAACACCTTGTTGATCTGCTCCTCGGAGGGCATCCACCAGTCCGGGTTGGAGGTGCAGTGCATCCTAATGAACTCTGCAGGAAAACAGGCAAGCATTGAAAGCGACTTGTCTTTGCAGCATCTGGTATTGCCCAGGTGTCAGAAGCTCATGGGAAATAAGAAAGGAGGTATTGCTGCTCTGCTTAAGCAGAAGGAAAGCCTTATGGGGGATGCCATGATAATGCCACTTGGACCTATTTTATTTCTGCATAAGTGTGCTTCTCCACATGCAGTGTATGTTGTTACACCTGAGCTACCTAGGTGACTCATGGGACCTGGATATAAACTCCTTTCTTGTGGAAATACAAAGAACTAATTCGAAGTGAAGGCTGTGATTCAGCATGTGCAGTAAGTGTAAAAGCTAACATGAGCCAGGACATATTTCATTAGAAGCCTGTTGGTATCTATACCTCAAGGTGATTGCTGTTGGATCTTCCTGACCTCCCTCTGCTGGCTCCTTCAGCACCTGCAACCTGCAGGAGCCCCCAGCCTGCTGGAAAATGTCACCGCCATTATTTCAGTTTGGGGCTCCTGTCCGTTTGGGAGATCTTTCTTTTAAGTTCTGCTATTTTCATCTCCCTGTATTTTACACCTATTTTTTCAGAGACTAATTTGGCCTTAGAAATAGCTAAATGAGATCAGAGAGCTGATTTGGGGAGCCTTGCAATAGTTTTCAATGCAGGAGAAAATGAATTGTACTGCGTGCATTTTAGCTATTTAAATAGCTGCTACTGCCACATACAGCTATTTGTATGTGATGATTACATTTTTTATAATTTATTTTTCACATTCTTTGACGTGCTATATGCCAGGCTTGCAGAAGGTGCCCTGCCAAGTCCGGAGTTGTAACTGCTAGGCATAGCTCAAATAGGTGTATTTGGACTTTGAAACATCCAAATATGATTTTAAATGTGAGGGCATCTTATTAGAGATACTGGATACAGTGTAGCTCATATAGAAATGGAGCTGCTTATTTATTCTGTAACATTAGTAATTCCCTCATGCAGCATTGTGTGTCCCAGGATATTTTTAAATTCTATTTTCTACTGTTGACAAGCCAACAGCACAATAAGTGGTGTAAGGTAACTTCATTACTGTCACCACATCTCCAGACAGGGAATGCTGTGCTTTTACATGAGTTCCCGTGCCTGCAAGGTATCTCATCTGTTGGACAATTAGGATGTGATTTTTGCATACCTCCTCCAGCAGTGTGTCTGCAGAAGTGATAGCAATCTCTGTTTTAAATTCACTTCCCTGGAAATCCACACAAGCAACAGTAATTCCTACCTAGTTATGTTCGCATGTGCCCCCACACTCATCTTTTTCTCATAGAAATGGTTACCATGTAAAGTAATGCTATAATTTAAGCATGCCAGGATGTTTTAAAACTGGTTCCAGACACCAGTCAGTTGTAGGAATATATTAAAAATATGTTTATATATATTTAAACTCTGAGTGCAGACAGAGAACCAATTTGCACTCTCTGCTATGGTGGAAAGGCATAATTAGCTGGGTTGAGAATTAGTCAGACACTTGTCACCTTGGCTTGTAAATGAGTAGGAGCTAGTGGCCAACTCTCAGCACTGGAGAAAGTTGTCATGTTCCCACCTACACATGAAGGCCCAAGGGGAGAGCTGTCTACTCTGCTTTCTTAGCTGGTCATTACATACTGCATGTTTTGGCTTCCTCTTCAAGCTTCTAATAATTAAAGAAAGTACCCTTTCTCTTCCTCCCAAGGAGTGTTCCCTATGTTCTGCGTGTCCAGGACCTCAAAAAGAGACTGGCTACAAGCAAAATTCCATGTACAGGTGCATTTACTATTAGTCTTGGGAGGCAGGTGAGAAAAAGGGGAAGAAAAGGGTATCAACTCTGTGCTTGTGCATAAATTATTAGGTGATACTTAAAGTAACTTAGTAAATGCTAAAGTACTTGTTTCCAGCCTTCATTTCCCAGAAGAACTTCTGGGCCCCTGCTCTCTCTAGGCCTCTGCAGCACAGTGTACAATGGATTTGCCCTCCAATTTAGCTCTGATAGAGTTCTGATAGAGTCTCATACAGCAGCTTAAAAGATTATTTTGTAGTACAAAAAGTGCTTGTTTGCCTCATTTGTCTGTATGTTGAATCTGAGTTCATTACCTGGTTACATCAATATTGTACCCTAACCTCAAGCCTTATCTACTTAGCCTTGTTGGATTCTTCTACCCTAAATGAGAAGAGGTCCATACATCTGATGTGTATAACCACTTGGGACTCCAGTTGGATGAGTGAAGATATTTTTATCACTGACTGACCACAATATAGCTTCTTATATTGCATTGATTAGTAAAACATTCTTGAGATTAGTTCAACCAAAATTTCACGTATGTGCTCAAAAATACTATAAAGTTAACTATGAGTTAATTAAAGAAATAATAAGCATATGCATTTATACAATGCAGATGTTGAAACTAAAAACATATTTTTACTTTGGTTTTAAAAAGTCCTGTTTTGTATGTTTTATTATAAAGCTTGCTACCGGCCTTTTCAAACAATTTTAGGAAACCAAAGTACACAACATTCTTTTCAATCTGTACCCTTTCTGTGCAATATCCTCACTCTCTAACATTGCGAAATGCTTGCAAAACTCCCCTCCCTTTTCAGGCCAAACATGGGAGAGAGTTCTTCCCTAACATTTTAAGGCAATGTTGCGTCAGTATGCATAAAAATAAGGTAAATTCCGGACAACATGCTTATGTATACTTTGTAATTAACCTGAAGATATTCTTGACCCTAGAAGATGTTTTCAAACCTACTCTGAAACTCAGCTTCTAACTCCAATGATGCACTGTCTTCTTGTGCATCATATTCTTACTAAACATTAAACTGTAACTATTCCTTTGGTTAGTTTTGCTGTGTATTGCTGTTAACAAATTACCTGAGCTTATTATAAAAGAGTGTAATCAGGAATGTCTGGTTTTGCTTCACTGCTTTTTAAAGTGTATTAGTGTCATGTGCTCTTGCATTTGGGTCCTCTCTTAAATAAGAGGCCTTGTTTTTTCCCATCAAAAACACCCCAAACACATATATTATACATACATACATACACACTTGTATATATGTATGAAAAGAAAGTGGAGGGTTTCTGGGTGCTTGCCACCTGCCTGCAAAACCCCTTCTAGTTCAGCCAAAAATGCTTCTACTGAGGCAGAGCCAATGTGGTGAAATGAGATCACATATGGTGGACACTGAGCGAAAAGATGCAGTACCTCTGAGACATGTTACTTTAACTGGATCCAGAGGACGTCTTTCAGGACCTGTCTCTCCTGACTGCACTGACCTTTTCCTTTTCCCAAGGCCGCATGAGTACTTAAGCTCATCGGTTGTGAAAACAAATCTGATGAGATAGCGGAGGAGCCGTCGTCCGTCTTTCTTGGAAGAATTTACAGCCTCATCCCACTGTTTACTAGTGATGTAGACAGGGTAGTTGTTCAGCAACTGCTTACTCCCCTGAAAAAGTGAAAGATTTCTGTTGCTTATTTTACAAGGCAGATAAGTGAAAATGTTAGTTGCAATAAAAGATACGTTTTTAACTATCCACGATACTGACAGTGAAACACAGCCCACAGTGAACACTTAATTACTCTTACAGAGAATGAGTACTTCTAAAATTACATTTCCATTTTCTAGAACTCATAGTGGGTCAGGTACAATGAATACTTTTTGAGAGGCGTAGCTGTTGATAATTTCCACTTTCAGAAGCAGGTTAAAAAGGGTTAAGAATCAGCAACTGGGCATACTATTTAAGTGTAATGTTTCTTCTTAATATGGTAAAATGCATAAAAAGGGTCTTTGAAGAGCCTGATCAAATGGATCACTTCATCACAGCTGATAGTTTCCTTCAGAGGCGACTCTTTTGGTCTATTTTTATAATAAATTTATTACTTCTGTAGAACACACCTGAAACTTGACAGCAATTATGTTACTGTGAAAAATGTAAAGAAAATAAGTAAAGCAACTATGAAAACTAAAAGCTTCATTATTATTAATGAATGCTGTATTAACTCAAATTATAGCTTTAAACAAATGCCACTATGTCAGCTGGAAAGAAATTTTGCTTTTAACCTTCATAATTTGTGTGCTTCAATATTCCAACATTAAATGAATGCTGTGGGACTAATTACGGGGATTCCTGTAATCCACACACATTTATAAGCCCTCTTAAGTCAATTGTACCTCAATTGTATTTAATTCTTGTTGCCCATAAAATGCTACAGTTCAGGATTACCCAATTAATGTAAGATGATACTGTTAATATACTTGAAATAATTGAAGTACACAATGAAAACCCAAACCACACCCTCGCAGAGACTCATTCACTTTTACAGCTCTTTATGAAAACACATAAATCTGATAGCCCAATTAGTGAACCCTTTGTGTAGCCCTGAGGTTTGACAGGAGCCTGCAGTAAGCTAGAGAAACACAGGTCAGATGCTCAGGGAGGTGCTCAGCCACAAGCTACACTTGTGGGAAAGTGCTGCAAAGTTCTCACTTCCAGGCCTTTGATATCTGAAAACTATTTTAAGGACTACCCTTGCCTCCTTTCACATATTTATTATAGCATCCTCGGAGACAGCTTGAGAGCACCTTTGAAGTTTTTCCTCAGGTATTTAATTTTTTTGCGAGTTTGATAAAATATGGAAGATTGAATTTAGTGAGACTGTGCTGAGATTATCATTAGATAATCTGTATGATCTAGAGTCACACCACCTCCCAGTGGGGTTAGCATCACTGGGGGCTCACCTGTGTGATGTCTGCTACTTGGTTGTCTTGCTATAAGCTGCTGGCAAAGACAGCTGTGGACAAACCCAAAATGCTGCAAAGAAAGCCAAAATGTAAGGCAAGAGATGGGCTTTGTCTGTCTGAAGAGCCACTCCTCCCCAGACACCTCAACACTTCACTCCCCTGTAGCTGTAAATTCAAGCTCTCACGCCCGAGAGAAAAAACCTTCACCTGTAGTCTAGCCCTGTTAAATTTGGGGCTTTCTCTTTGCACTTCATTTTCTCCTCCCATCACTGCAAACAGGTCAGGGTCAATTCCTGCCCCTCCATTCATGACACAGGCAGCTGCTTTAGTTTTTGCCCATACATGATCCCCTGGGAAGCCTGAATATCTGAAGAGCTCTGCCATGGAAGAACATTACAATCCATCCAGTTCAGCTCCTTGTCCTCTTCCAACACTGGGAAGGAGTTGGGGAAGGAAGAAGAGCAGAGGGGCAGCGTGGAAAGCTCTTTGGAGGCAATATATTCTTATGCTGAAGTAGTTGTGACAACTTTGTCACAGGGGAGCTGGCAGGAGTACTCCCTTGGCTTGTTCCACTGCATCAGTACAAAGGACCACGTGATCCTCACACTGGAACTTAATTGCTTTTCAGCAGCTAGTTCACATCCCTTTTATATAAAGTAAGTTATTTTCCTACCTTTGATTTCTGAAACCTATTTTTTCCTATTAAAAAACCCTTTAGTGAAGCAACAACCATTCTTACTGATACCACTGCAGAGTACAAGCTGCAGGTGACTGTAGGTGCTGCCCTGCTGTCAAGCCCTGCCAGGCCTGGCTAGGGCAATGCGAGCCCACAGTGGCACAGGGCTGGGCTCCAGGCTTGCTCATGTGCATTAGGGACAGATGCTCACGTGTGGCTTTGCTAAGCAGCAAGCTATCCTAGAAGCTATTCTGTGTTTATATATATATAGCACTGATGAAAATCGGGTGCAGCAAGGCCCAACATCTAGATTTCATGAGAGCTCACACTGCTATTAACTGAGGAGAGGGTAATAAATTTTGTCTAACTCTTCAGCCTCAATTTTATAACACTTGTCTCTTGTTCCCCCTGAAATGTAGGATATTTTTCCTTGTTCTTCTCCAAGGCATGATATAGTGTTATGCTACTCTGTTAAACAATTACAGGATTCCTGCTACAGATACACTTTCATTGCTTCCTCAGAGAGTAAAGCACTTCTGGGCAAAACATTCTCACTAAATATATGATGTGGTTTGGTGTGTCCAGCAGTCATTAACCTAAAGCAAACATAAAACCTCCCAGAAATTAAATAAGCAGACTCTGAAGGAAGAACCAAAAATACAAACGCATCTCTGCTTATATTTGTACGTGATAAAATTTATGAATAAAAGATTAATACCTGTGTGTTTAATTGAATAAAAAATTCTGTCACACTGTGACAAGCTATTCCTTGTGAGACATTACAAAACAGCCTCAGTTTTTACAGTACTTGAAAATTTTAGTTAAGCAAAAGAGCATTAAAAAACGGAAAATGAATCCTTGGATGATAACAGTTAGTGATAAATATAAGTATGTATATATTAATTTGCACAGGATAAAACTGAATGGAGGAGCAAAGGGATACACCCTGAACTGCAGCATGCCACGTGCAGCCACGCTCAGTCACGTAGCTACAGCTGTCACCAGGGAGCCCCAGCCCAAATTCTACCCACAAATATGGTGTTTCTGAAGAAAGAGGAGAGAAAAGCAGGGCAAGCACACCTGGTGCTGATGCAGGGAGCTAGGTGCTGCTCAGTAAAGTAATTCTAGATGATACTAATGATGTGTTTCCTCCATTTAGGGTATTACTGTACCTAAAAATGACAGGTTTTAACCTGTTTTTCTACTAAACGCCTGCTGATTTATTTGCCTGCATGTTTGTAATGAATTATCCAGCACAAAGAGATGCAGCTTAGTGTTTTCACTGTACACTACCTCGGTTGGGTGGTCTGCTGGCTGGGGTACCATGAGCTGGTTGTGATGCTGAAGTACAGTCTTCAAATAATCTAAAACCGTCTGGCAGGGCACTGCATGAAACAAATTGCAATTACTGTACATTAGCTGTAAAGCACAAAATAGAACAACAACATTAAATCAAGCAGTGTTCCTTAGTATCTGTGTTCTATGTCTGTGAGATTTATTTCAAATAGGAAATACTTATCATTTTGATTTGTGAAGGTATTTCATTTAATAAATGTACAAGTATTGTATTGCCTATACTGAGATCTCTGAAATTACTTTTATTTCTCTGCCCACTAGTTTTCAAAGGGTTTTTTCCCAAGTTTGAAATTATAATTACTCCAAATACAAATTAGGTCAGCAGTAATGATAGTAAGAAAAAAAAAATCTGTAAATACTGTAAAAATCCCAAACCATACAAAGGAGGAAACATTTACTGGACCTAAATAATGCATTGATTAACATGTAAATATGTTTAAATATTTTTGAAACTACAGTCTGATTAAATATACTAAAGAGATTCAATGACTTGTATACTCCAATTTGTACTCCCTCCCTCCTCCCAGATTTATTATAAAACTAGGTGTTAGGCAAATTGCTTTATTTCTCTTTGCCCTCATCCTCCCCCCTTTCCATTCCCATCACTCTTATCCATTTCAGTAGTGGTACCAACATCCTATTCCCTTCTGTGGAGGTGATAGGTTAATTAGGGATGATTCAATTATGGGTCTCTCTTAAGCAGATGCTGCCACATCCCTGATTAACTCTGGAGTATTTTTGAAATACAGCTCTTTTCTCCTGAGCCTGAAACACCATAGGAGAATTAAACAGATATTAATCCAACATTACAACTGACTTGTGCAAGACTAAATAAGCAGAGTTTTTAAGGTACCTTATGACTTTCACATTTTGAATGGGTTCTTTTTGTAAAGTATTCAGATTTAATCATAGCTTCAGCTCAAAACCCAGAAGAAATATTTACATTCCTTTTTTTAAAATTACTATTTATTGGCATTTTATTATTTCTTTTCTGAAAAAAATGTGGTGTTTTGGGCTTTATCTTAAGCTGGCAGTCTGTAAGCAAGCACTGAAATATCTGAGAATGTCTGAAGGTAGGATTTATGGGTATTTTGCCCTCTTTCCTTGGTATTTACACCACACAGCTTACTATGCCCCTGTCTAGGCAGACAGGGTGCAAAACAAAATCACTCTGTGCAAAACAGACCCTTTACTGTGGGATAAGAGGAGTTACATCCAGCCCTCTGCACACAGAAGTCATGCAAAGTGCCTGATATGATGAATAAATTTCTATGTTATTGCACCCCACGTTGACTTCTCTGTAAAGACAACCCATCAGTGTATTTACTCCTGCTTCTGTTTTCTCACACAGTAAGTAATCTCACTGCAGGCTATCCAGGGATGTGTTTACCTATGCTCTTCCAAGGGTTTTGGGCTCAATTGAGAAGACAACAGGAAATTACTTAACCTGTTATGTCCCCAGCAGATGAAGTGCAGCTCTATTTGAACTCTGTGCTGCTGATAAAATGCCTTCTCATTACCACTGAGAAACATGAAAGTACTAAAAGCTGGCCAAAGCTTATAAAAACTTCTATCCTCATAAAAGCAGCAATGTTTTGAGCAGAACATTGTTTGACTTTTTTTAACCCCATTGTAGTGACTGGAGGATGCTGATAACTTCTGACTTTAAAGCCATGATACAGCACAGTTTGCTGTTGGTACAAATAACCTCAACCTTTCAAACACCAGGTGCTACCTGCAAATCCAGACTTCTTGGGCTGCCATATTAACTGAAGCCTAGAAGAAACCACAAAGAGGGCAGCACGAGGTGGAGAGTCAAAGCTTTGGTTTTGCTGCTGCGTCACTCTTATGGCTCTGCAGATATTCTCTTTGCTGAGAACTGTTTCCTCCAAACCCTTCAGGAAATGTAGCTTTGTAAGAGCCTGGGGGTCCCAGCTGGGAAGATGAATAATCATTTAAGTCTATTAGTTTATTTGCTCTGTTTATCTTTGATGGGGTCTCCACAGGGTTAACAAGACCATAGCCCCATGGGCTGATACTCTGCATGCTTATGCAGGTATCACTACCTGTGGGATCTCAGCACCTCAGGATGAAGGTGAAGAGTGACCGAGACCACCCTTGGGGGGCTCGGGAGTCCTGGAATGTTGCCAGAAGTGTCTGGTGGCAGGACTTTGATCCTACACAGGAGATGACACCTGTATGAGGACTGGGAGGATTTCACTGGGGTGAATGGTGAAGGGATAAGTTAATTAAGATGTAGAACACAGGGTTTAGGATTTCTGTACAGGGGGGTCTAAAGAAGTAAGATGGAGGAATTGGGGCGTGTCCTGTCCTTCTTCTTCTTCTTCTTGGCCTCCATCTTCTGTGGTGATGGTGGCACTTTGGGATTGGTCTTTACTAGAAGTGCACCGGTTAATAAGAGTAGAAGGTATTGGGGAAAAATGATAAATATTGTACACGTAACTTTGGGTATAAAGATAAGTGACCGCCCCGGAGGCTGGGGAGTGTGCCCATGGCTGACTTGCTGTGCAGACCTCTGTTGGGCTGAAAGAAAATCTTTTAGATAAACAATTAATAAACACCGAGACCGAAACAAGATCAGAAGTCTCTCCTCGTCCTTTGAAGCGCCGGGCTGCCCAAGGCCACTCTGGGCCTTTCCAGGTCTTTGAAACAGCCGAGAAACCGAGCAAGTGGCACCCCTGAGCTATCTCCGGACATAAATCAACAAAGAGAAACACAGAAACCGACAACTACCAGGACATCACCAATAGGGATTTGCTCTTACTGTAAGCAGTGGGAGAGATACCACCATTGAGATAAGACTTGTTATGATTTAGAGAAAGCTTGTGGGGAGGCAGTAATTTTCCTGCCCTTTAGGGAAGAAGTTTCCACAGCCTTTACCTTCTGGAAGTGCCAGTCTCAGAATGGACACTGGAGATGGCAAAGCAGCCTGGCCTGCAGAGAATGAAAGGGCAAGGTCTTTGCAGGAGCTAAAGGGCAAGGAGGAGTGGGGCCCGCAGGGAACCTGGTGTGCCAGGGAAGGCTGGTCTGGCTAAGATGTTAACCAGGACACATGCAGGAGGGGCAGGTGTTTGCTGCCATTGATCCAAGTTTAAGATGTTGTTATTCTAGGTATCTGTATGTTGTAACAAGTGCTTATTCAGCACAGCTCGTCACAGCTTTCTCTGCAGAGAATCCTAATTTCTAATGAACAGTTGAACAGTGACTGTGATGGTCACACCCTGTGCCAGTGACAAAATCCAGGCTATGGTCTCTCAGCCCGAGCTGCCACACAGGACAGCGACTCCCTGGACTAAATCCTCCTTGCAACAGACAGCATCAGTGGGTAAAACACCATAGAACTCAAGCAGTCATCTCCCAGTCATGCAGTTTCTACCCACAGGAACATAAACCTTATTTCAAGTCTGCATTCTGTTTTCCTTCAAACTGGGCTTTGCAAAATTTTTTGGAAAAGAAATGGAAAATGCCTGTTACTTGTTACATAATGAAGGTAAAGTAATTTCTCCATTTTTTCTTTGCTAAGCCCAACACTGACCTTCCAGAGGTGCTGGGCTCCCAATAAATGCAGAGTCCCTACACCTCCTTACATCTCCTGTCTGTACAGCTGATGGCCGTGGGTTTTTTTGAGCAAGCTGTGCATCAACACCCAAGCAGAAAGCCACTGTGACTTCCCAAACCTTTCTCAGAGCACTGAAAGCACTCAGTGCCTTTCCCAGTGCATTTCCCAGGAGCTGAAGCCAAGCAGAGCCACGTTCTCTGTGCTCCAGCACACAGAGATCAGCCAGGTCTGTCACCTCACATCCTCTCCCACAGCTGCCTCTGCACCTCTTGCAAGCTCTTGTAAGCAATGACTGTGTGCTCATGGATTAAAGTATTAAAAACATGGGTTGTGAACAGTTTCACAAAAAACATCCCTCCAGAAATTCAACCGCATCATGGCAGTTTACCCGAATTTCCCGAATACAAATATATTTGTATTTTTAAATCGTGTTTTGTAATTTAATGTTATGTAACACCCTGAATATCTGCAATACTCATCAACCAAACTTTTCATCTCATCAAAACCATAATTTGGCAAGATGTAGCCTGGTACTAATGCCATTATTCTGGTTTAGCATTCTATTAATTGAAGCTGGCATCAGCTGTGCAATTAGTTTGTCTGGCTCAGTATCAGGCCAACAAAATCACCATCATCCAGGGCATGTCCTTTTAAAAAAATCAAGATACTATTTCCATCTTTCAGTCTTCTGAATCATCCAAAATATTACAAAGCATAAAGAAAAACAATGGTCAGAATTGTGTTTTTCATGTTGGGTTTAGCTCCTGAAGTGAGCTGTCCAAACCTCCTGGCTTTGCAAACATCACCCTTGGGTAGCAGCTGCCTTGAGCCTTTGGTAGTGAGCTGATGTGCACTTAGGGAGGAAAAGCTGTGATGTGCAAGCAGCTACTGCTCTCCAGAGTCCCAGCACAGGGAGGCAGATGGGACAGGCACTGAGGCTGCAGTCCCACATGAAGCTGCTAATGAATGTGTGGTAACACCAGAGTTACAGGGGAAAGGGAAAATATTTCTACCCGCTTACCATCACCATTATATTGGTGTGACTGCATCATGCTATCCTCCGCAAGTACCAGAACAGAAATAGTCAATGAACAGTTCCATATTATTGATAAAATCTATTTCTGTCTGATAATGGTCCAACACTGTTGTTAGGATGTCGTATTTTTCCTTTATTTTGCCAGGGAAAAGAAGCCTTCTCTAGACAATGCTCCACATTTAATTTTAATCATAATTTACCACTGACCCAACTGCTTTTTACACATCACCATTAACTTCCCCTTGAATCCATTTGTTATGTTTCTAACTCTTCCTTTTCATTCCCTCTAAACTGGTTGGTTCTGTAAGCAACATTATACTTTTCCTCTTAGATAGCCTTTTGGGGCCTTCAGCGACATGTTTTTAATGTTTCTCAATTATCACTCATTCTATTTTTTTTTCTTTTTAAACCTCTGCCTCTGATAATTGTTTCCAAATTTTTATGAAGGGCCACGAGCATCCCTATGATTGGTTAGAGCTGGGTTTTTGCTCATTATAAATGTTACTGGGACACAATCACTTACACGACTTACACTGATAACTGTCACAATGAGAACTCTCATTTATCCACCCAAAAATCCACTGCAGCCTCCAGTGTAAAACATTACAGGGCTGTTTACATTGCCAAAGCACAGCACTGTGAAGAGACGCTCGGGCTTGCTGTAAATACAGCACATCTCCAAGGTAAATAAAGTGTCTCTCCAACCTCTCCTGCAGCATCAGACAGTCCCAGTGAGATGGGATGGCTCACCCAGTTTGGCTGCATGTGTCTCTGCAGTGTCTCAGCCCCATAAACAGACAGTAAGAAATCTGGTTATTCTGCAATCAATAAGATTTTGTGCTCTGTAGCTGACACTGGCTGGTATTCCTCTTGGTGCTCTGCAGAAGATGAATCCCTCAGCACTCGAGACCATTTAGCTCTGCCTCACCAGAGGGAGGAAAATGGGGAAGGGTGTACATGTACCCCACCCTGCTCAGGCCAGCAGCTGCTAGCTCAGACTGGCTCAGCTCTGCACTGTGTCCTCCTTCACCTGACCTTGAGCAGCACTTCTCTCCGAGTTCATTGCAGGGCATGTCTAAATTGATGCTCGACTGTCAAAAAGATGTAACAAATGATAGGGAACGTGCTGACGAACCACAGGGCTGTGTGAATTTCTTATAGCATTAATGGAGATGCCTTTGCTGCCTGAGATTTGAACAAGTGTGCATGGCTTGGATTATTTTAGCTCATACGGTCATTTATTTCAATAGTCAGCTGAAAGCCAGCAAAAGCTGCATGGATGGTCCAAGAAGACGAGTTTGTTTGGAGTGTGATGGGCTGGAAAAACAGCAAGGGGCAAGGGAAGATAGGGGAGGAACTGATCTCAGTGCTCAAGAGCCTGCAAATTTGGATATTTGTGACTGGATGGTAAAATAAAACCAGCACTCATTTGTAGCGAAAGCATAAAGCAGAAATCAAAAGAATTGACACAATCTGTAGGAGGGTGTTAAAGATTTCCTAAACTGACCTACATGCCAGCTGAAAACAGGGAAGGGAGAAAAATTCAAGGAAATATCTCATTACTTAAAAAATCCCTCTCAGCTGTGTTTTCCCGGCAAATAATTTAATTTCTATAAATCTGCATCTGAAAAGCCATTGTACTTTTAGTTTTCTTTTGCAATAGATTTCTTCCAGAAAAAAGAATGTTCCCCTCCCATATGCCCCTGGGATATACACCTCTGCATAAACAACAGATTAAAAGAGATAAAACACGGCAGCTGTGCATCTCATTTAAGTGATGCTGCCACATGCTCCTGTGGCTTTTATTTTTGTCTGTGCTCTCTCACTTTCCATCTACTCATTAGAAAGAGCCTCTTTTTGTGATCCCATTCAGCAGTGAAGTCTTCCCTTTGGAGGGGACATCCTCTGCAAACCCCTCTACTACACATTTCTACTGCTGGTAACTGACAGGGAAACCAGGAAGTCCCCTGTGAGAAGGGACAGCAGTTTGTGTCACTAAAAACCAAATGTTTACCTGCCAAACCAAAGCTGAGACCTGGGAGTTCATCCTTGACAGGCTGAGCTGCAGCTCCGCACAAAACTCTCACCAGCTCCGGTTTCCCAAGTCGGCTGAGAAACCCGATCTCCCAAATTCTTGTGGGTTTGTATCCAGAAACACAGAGAAAACAGATAAAGCAAGCCCTGGTCTGCTGCAATTACATGTTTCAGTAAGTTTTTGTACTCAGGTTGCTTTAGCAAAGTAAGCTGTCACCCCCAGCAGCAAGCAAAGCTGCGCTACAAATTCAAAGGGGTTCTTGTGCCCAACACTGGGTGACCGCGCTCGAGGCTCTCTCTTCTCACTGTAACTTTACACTTTGAAGCTGAAGAGCAGAACAAGGCCACAGATCAGACCAAAACATCCAGAACATCAAGGGAAACCAAAGAAGTGGTTAAATGTGAACATGAAGAAAAAGGACAAAAAAAAGGACATGAAAAAGTGTTCATCATAACCCTTGATGGCTGCTTTAAACACACTGTGGCTGTGGTAGGCTCTTTGGAAACATGAGGCTCTGAAAGTATAAAGGGAGACTGGATTTGTAGGGAAAAGTAATATCTTTTATTGTATCATCCAATAGTCAGGAAGAAGAGTCAAGCCTTGGGCATACAAAACCTCCTGGAAAACTTGTCTGACTTTTCAATTACACTGATATTAACTTTGCCTACAAATCCCACTTTGCTTTGGCTACTTCCAGCCACCATGAATGCAGCCTCTATAGGTGACCAGGACTCACCATTTTAGGGGGTTTTCCTTCCCCATCCCTCTGCTATTTGCTGGAGTATTTTTTGCTGCTGGGCTAACAAATTTAGAATAATCATTGAATTTGTCACACACTGCTTCATATACTTACTAAATCACAACTTTTTACTACTTTCAGATTGCTTTATCCAAAACCACGCAGCAAAGCTGGGAGAACCAGGAGACAAACCCTAACTCATGATTATAGACCTTTGCTTTAATCACCTGAAAATATTTTTTCCCTTTCAGATAAAAAAGTGTGAGAAAATCATGCTGATTATAATGAAGAGCTGTTTAATATCCTCATGGTTAAAATCCATGTCTTGTATGCAGCTCCACAAATATGTCTTTAGATTTACTACTGGGAAAGTTTCACAGCCACAGCAATTTCTATACAGAAATTGGTGAGAGGAAAGAAACTAGGAGACACTTTTCTTCTCATGTGGATGGATTACTTTGTTTTGTTCTTAATGATCTCAAAACCTTAAAGAATCAATGATGAGGTTGCCAATCTAGGTAATTCCTTCCAGGAATTGCCTAAACTTCAATTATTTTTCAGAGGAAGACACGCTAACTCACCGAATGAAAATGCTTCTCTTCCGTTCAGTTGAATTGAAAACTGAAAATGCTTGGTTAATATTTTGCCCTAAAAAAAATAAATATTGGGAAAACTGGACAAGTTGAAAGAAGTTGCACTGCTTTAAACCCCAAGCACTAAAATATGAATTTTTTTTTATTCTACAGCTGGAACAATTAAGTTTTCACACAAATTTAAGTATTGTTTCAGTCAAATCAAATGGGGTTTCTTTGAGAAAAAAAATCTACCCATCCAGCAACCGAAATATATGGGGTATTTTATTCATGTCATCGTTTCTCTCCAGTGGTGATCTGCCAAAGAGTGATGCTAGGCTACAGGCAAAAAGATCCTACAGAACTGAAGGGCTCTACAGCAACAGGGCAGAGTCCTGAACACTGAAAAATCTTATTTTCTGTGTCCAAACGCTACAGGAGGATATGTCTTCTGTAATATTTGTTAAAAAAAGAAAAAAGTGTCATTGCCTTTACATCTGTAGAGAAAACACTCTTTTTTGTGGTAGTCTCTTTTGTGAGCCTTGCTTTGCAAAGCTTGAGGCAGAGATGTATAGCGGCAACTATTTTTAGATCGCAAACTCTCATGGATTTTAAAAGGGCTTTTGCATATGGAAAGTAAAAAAAAGAAATGCAAAGTATTTCAGGAGAAGGACAGAATGATTCATATTATACAGCAGAAGGGAGGGGTTGGTGCTTTTATATTCTGCTGGCAGAGTTGCTGGCGGAGCCCCAGTGCCCGTGGGGAGGGCACGGCGCGCGCTGCCATCGCCCCACAGGGTCCCCTGTCAGCCCCAGCCAGCAGCTCTGCACTCGCTCCCCCAAGCCTGGGAAGAGAAACCACCATGGAAAAATGTCCTGCCCTTTCAGTGGCTCCATGGGGACAGCATGGCAACCTTCACAGCCACCTGGCTGCCCCTCGGCTGCCTCCCCACCACGCTCAGTGCCTCCCCTGGCCCCGCGGACGGCCTGAGTGAGGGGGATGAACATGCAGGGAAGGAAGTTTGGGCTCTGAGGTTACTTTGATGTGATAGATGGTGGCACACAACACTGACACTCTGCAGAGGGCTTTCTGTCTCCCTCCTGTCTCCCTCCTTTCTGCCTCCCTCAAGATGTATGCAACATCTTGATGGGCCAAAAACAAACAAACAAAAGGCACAGAGAGCAAGCTCCTGTTTACATACAGAGCTGGGCAACACAGAAAAATTTCTGCCAGCTTTTTTGGGAGTAGGAGCTCACAAGAGCAAAATGAACACTAGAGACAAAAACAATTAGACATTGCCTTTAGCTGATTTTTGATTAACTTTGCTCAGTGGTGGCTGTGTGACTGCCTGAGGATTTCTGTTCTACCATGCAGCAAAATCTCAGGGACTTCTGTGGCTCTTAACACTTCTGCAAACACATGGGTCACTTCAGATCTATTTGGATGTGTCACCAGAAAGCAGCAGATGTATCTGATGATGATTTTATGCTGGCAGGTGAAGTCCTACCTCCTTGCACATCTTTTATGTTTGTCTGCTTCCTTTGATACTCTGTAAACAAGGAGTTTCATGACTCCTGGGGGGTGTAAAATGGCTATGATTATGCATGTTTATCACTTTTAAAGGGAGATAAAGGGTAAGTGTGATGACCCAGCTAAATACTTGCTGTTTAACCCAGCATTAATCCTAGCAAAATACAGGCAATCTCAACGGGATTCAAATGATAAAGAACTAAAGAATATGAGTACAATTAATTCTAGTCAAAATGGTCTTATGGAAAGTAGAACTTGCCAGACTAACCTGATTGTCATTCTTTGATAAGTCTATAGATTTGCCTGAAAAAGCCGGGCTGAACAATGTAAGACACCCAGACTCCTGAAGGGCATGTCACTTCCTACCATGAGTTAGTTGATTGCAAAAGTAGCAACACAACACCAGCAGACCAAACCAAATATGTATCAGGAACCTGCTATTGACATCCTAAATATCTGTCTTTGCAGGAATCACCATTAATAGGCATGTTTCTAGAAAGGCCCAACAAGGACTAACAACACCTTCAAAACTATTCAACATTCCTAACCAGTATCACAAAGTTAATTTAAAAACAATTTGAAAAATTCTGGATGATACAGAAACTGACAAATCAGCAAACAGTGGGCAAGTGGGACAATCTGGAACACTTAGTACATGAACACAGACAAATACAAAGTGTGTACTTTTAGGAAGAAATGTGCACAGAATGAGAAGCTCAGCTGCACAACCCACCAGGGAAACCACGGGTACAAGTGAAGAGTCTATTCACCTTTGATCAGGCTCATAGGAATATATTGCATGCATTTCCAGTGCCCAGATTTTAAAGAAATTAGCAGAAGGGGAGGAAAGAAACTGCAAAGAAGGATTCAGGTAATTTGAGGAGTTTCAAACAGTTCTGTTTGCTTTGTTTATTTAAAATGGAAATTAAGTCAGCTTTCAGTCTGTAAGTACCTTCAATCAGAAGAAGTACCAAGACCTATAGAGCACTTCATTTAGTGGAGCAAAGCATAAAAGTCAATGGCTAAAAGCTGATTTCAGGTAGTCAGGCAGGGAACAAGGCACATATTTTCACCAGTGTCATTAAGCACTGGAACCAAATGTCAGGTAAGGGATACAGCCACTGCTCACCAGAAACTGGAGGCTGTGCGAGATACTACTCAAGTCAAATACAAGTTATGCATTAGTGAAAGTAAAAAAATAAATTACTGTGTTCAGTACAGGTGACTGAATGAAAGCTGTCAGCCAGGTTAGAGACCCTACAGGATCACTTCTGGTCTCACACCTGAAGGTAGGACCCCCTAGGAATTGAAGTCCACACAATTCCCCTTGTCACACAGTTCCAGATGATGTACTAACCCCTGCTGAAACCACTGAGAGTGCATGAGTCATGGTAACTCTGTGTTTTTGGGAGAGGTGAGGGAGTTACTATAAATTTTGGGTTTTCTTTGCACTGAACAATGCTGCTTATGGGATTTGCCAGCATCCCTATGGACCAATGCACCAAAGAAAAACATGATATGATACAAATAATGCGTAGTACATCACTGATAGCTGGGGAGAAGAATGATGAAGACTACTGCTTGCATTTTGCTCAGATTTTGCAACTGCCTCTACATGTTGGGGCAGTAATTGGTTACTGCCTTCTTCCTTTCTGCATAGTTAGCATCTTTGAAGTATTTTCTCTCTTGCAGCTCATGCTGTACTAGACATGCATTTCTGCCATTCTGAGATCAGTTCAACTAACTCTTTACGGATCTACTCTAAGACCTTGAGTTCAGGTAAAAAAGGCGCTGTTCCCCAGTGTTTATATGTGTCAAAAGCATGATGTATGCTTCTTTCTTTGCTAAATTCCAATTTGCTTTTAGCATTACTATTTGAGGTGTATTTTTGCCTGTGCTGAAAGTTTAAAAAATACAGGTCCAAGATACTTTGTTCTTATCCCATTCCACTCTTCAAGTATCTTGGCTCACCTGAAAAGTGAGAGGTCCTAGGTGTAAAGAGCAAGAGAAGCTTTTCACAGAAGGGGTTTCTATCTGAATTCTTTCTCTCTCCCAGTGGCTTCTAGGTATTGCTGAACTGGAAAAGTTGTTAGGTTTTTGTAGGTTTTTTTTTTTCAGATTTATTTGAAGACGAATGGGAGGAGATGTAGTAATGCTTCTCACTAAGCTAGCAGCAATTAAGGAGAAACTGTTCAAAGTAAAAGCCAAAATTATTTCAGGTAAAACTATGGATATAACTTTGAATAGTTTCCTTAAGTAACCAAAAGGCAGGAGCTCCAAAAGGAATTAGGTTTATAAGCTGTAATGGCAATTAAAGAACGAGACAGATAAAGAGTTATGAAAGCTTATGTTTGAAATTACTATGACAAACCACCACATTTATATTTGGAATTTGGGATTACAAGTACATCCCACCTGAACACACCTTACTAGTGTAGGACTCAATATTCATAGAGATGGATATCAGCAGGTAGTTTTCCGCTGGGCACAGCTATAGGAATTTTGGCTGGAGACAAATTCCAGTGTTTGATTATTATGATTTCAACCTTTAAAAAATACTAGAACTTTAAATAAACCATCACCCACATTATTTTTATCACTCCACAACAACATTACATGGCAGGAGATTATTTACCTGGAATGCTCTCCAACTTTCTACGAAGCTCTTCATTTTCTTGTTGCAATGAAATTACCTCCTGCTCTAGCTCTTGACACCGAGGGCAGTAACCTTCTTCCTCTTCCTCCTCTTCCTCCTCTGGAAGTGTAGAAGATGATGGATGACCATGGGATTCCGATGTCGCCGGAGATGTCCATCCACCTAAAGTGTGTACTGGAGAGGCTGAAAGTGGATCCACATCTGCCAAATGGCTAAAATCATTTATTGATGAGGTGTTCTGAGAAGGGAAGCTCCCAGAAAGCAAATAGTTCTGAAGGGAATCAGTAAAAACTCTCAGAAAGGCTGAGGTTTGTTGTTTCTTTTGCATATACTGCATCTCTATGTCTAAAATGTCTGACGTCTGACTATGGACCATTTTCCCGAGCTGACAGTGCTCTTGTCTTTCACTATAATTTGGGTTTTCCTGCTTTATACAAGAAATCATGGACTGAGAGTGATTGTTGTCCAGTAGTTTTCCACCACAATTTAAGAGACTTAGAACCCGGCTGCATTGTTGAGCAAAGGCATCCAGAATCATTCGACTCTCTGCAACAAAAGAAAAGATGAATCACAGAAACCTAATGCAAGAGGTTATGCCAGGCAGTAGCAGCTAGATGAATGTACACAACTGTTTACAGTAGCATGCATTTTATTTCTGAACATATTAAAATTATGGCTTCTGCTTTAATACTTCTGCAACACTGTGATTTAAAACAATCCTGACTCTGTTTCTATTTTGAGAGTGCCCTTGTGACCTTGCTGTTAATCAGAAATGCATTGTGATGATAGACACTGCCTACTGACACCTTCTTTCAGAGGGATTAAGTCAGGAAAATGGGGAAGAAAACACAAATTACATCCAATTTGCTACAAGTTCAAGTAAGTACTGCCCAGAAAGCCTATTTCAAGCTGTTGGAGGGCATTAACTCTACATTCTTGTAGGACTTTGCACCATACCTTTGTCCTATGCCCAGTTCCTCTCCAACAAGGCTTCCAAGCTTTATTTCTTTTTGTCGTTGATGCACTTGTCTGACATTGGGCACAGGACACTCCACACAACTGACCCTAAATTCAACGGACTTTGCTTCTGTTCCTTTTGCTCTTGGTTCCAGATATGTCCAGGAACTACCCAGAGTGATAAGCACAAACCCCTCTCCTTAAATCAAGCAAAGGCATGCTGCAGGTTTGCAGGCGGGCCAGTATGGCACAGTGGAGTTCCTCAGGATGCTCAGCACACAGTCAGGAAACTGCACAGGACTGTGCAGCAGTTTCTGGAGACAGCAGCTCAGCTCTGGCATTAGGACAGGGATGCCGTGCTGCACCCAGTCAGCTTTCCTCTCATGACAGGAGGTGTCATGTCTCAGGGAGCAATAGCAGCTACAAGCTAAACCTACAGAGCAGGATGGCTCACTTCTGCAATGTCTACATGTATAGCTCAGGCTGCTATAATACTTCCTGGAACCAGACAGAAAATGACCAGGATATTTATGATACCAGCTGTTAGGCTCCCCAGCAAAAACAGTACGTTTTAATGTTTTTTTACCTTATTCAAAGCTAATTTCCTCTAGGTATCTAAACAGATGTAGCTAACATTTTGCAAAAGAAAAAAAAGACTGGTAGGTTAAAGCACTGCCAATTTTGGAGAGCACTTCTCAGGCAGGCTTGACTTTTAGAAAGTGACAAATGCATTTACTTTTGAAAAGGCAACCTGCTACAGATACATGAGACTGAGCACCCCAGACCTTCATTTACCATAACTTCATCAGTAGCCTCATCACACTCATAACACATAAAGAACAGAAATGTTCAGAATTCAGGCCTTTAAGGGGTGGCACTTTGTCACCGTCGTATTTTCTGAAAAATCCCTTCACCAGGATTTCTTCTCCTGGGAAGCTGAGAAGCCTCAGAGAAAAATTAAAACAGTAATTATCTAATTCACTTCTGTGTTTTGCTGCTTTGGAATGTGGTTTGGACATTGTTTACCAACTGGCCATTGTTTCATTGGTTTCATGTGAATTGTTTTGACTTCATGACCAATCACTGTCAAGCTGTGTTGGACTCTGAGGAGAGAGTCACGAGTTTTTCATTATTCTTCTTTTAGCCTTTTGTCTGTAACCTTTCTCTATTCTTTAGTATAGTTTTAGTATAGTACCCTTTAATATAATATAAGATAATAAAACAATAAATTAGCCTTCTAAGAACATGGAGTCAGATTCATCATTTCCTCCCTACAACGGGGGACCCTGAAAATACCACAGCACTTTTCACAGCACTTCTTCAAGATCTACCACTGCCTGGTGGAAAATCTACTTTACACTGAGGTCACTACAGCTGACCTGAAGAATATTTGAAACAACACTAATTTGCATTTGTACCATGCTCCAGATCTCTGAAAGAGGGCAGGGCTGAAGCAGCATACAAATACTTTCAGCCTCAGATGCAGCCAGAGGAGACCTCCCTGGCACAAAACCCGAGGATGTGATCTCCTGAGGACAGAAAAAACAGGAACCTGAGGGTCCTGGACAGAGCAAGCCCAAGCCCAGTGCTGGGCCATGAGGCTGCCTGGGCCATGCAGGGATTGCCCAGGGGAAGGACTGGAGTGGCCCTAAGACCACTGCAAGCATCCTCAGCATCAGCCTCCTGTGTTTATGAGCCATATCACACTCCTGGAGACAGGCTCAGACTAATGAAGGCAGATTTCTACAACACCTCTCAGATCCAGAGCTTTATGCAATACCCTCTGACCACACTAAACTGCAAAGGGCAGAAATGCCCAGGCACTGCTCCCCCTTTGCAAGTGGGTGCCAGTGAGGTACCAGGTCCATCACCCACTGCCTCTCCTTCTCCTTTCCCACACTAACCTAAGGCCAGCTGTCATTAACCCTTTTACAACCAACGCCACTGCAAAACAGCACAGGAGATGTAACATGAATTAGAAGAATAGAATCCTGGTGACATGGCAGCTTTAAACCAAAAGGAAATCAGGAAATTCAAGCATCACTAACACCCCCAAGATGTGCTTTCTTTGTTTTACTTCTTTCCACATTTCCCCTTTCCACATTATTACAGGATGATATTGACTGTAACTTTGCAATCCTACTACAGAATGGTTTTTTCATTCATTTTAATCCTATAATCTGATTCCAGACCTGAAGTCATCTATACTGTTTGTATTTTAATCATTATTGTCTCTGTTCACAAAACAGTTACGTATTCTTTGCATATCCTTGTTGCATGGGGACAAGATATGAATGAAACAACTGAAAAGGGATTAGACTCTTATAAGAGATGTTCCTCCAATATTATGGTTTATTCTAAAAACAGCAAAAGGTAACCTGACATTCAAATTACTAGTTTTGAAGAATACCAAAATACACATTAACATCTGTAAAGATTAAATTAATTATTAGTTTTGTTTTAAAATTTAATGCATTAGGCATATTCACTGTGATAATGGTTTAAAATGTAACTGAAATTTTATGCAGAAATGACATTATTGATCTAATCTTCAGTATCAGATCTATTACAAAGACACAATAACAGCAATTAGTGATTTTTTTCTTAACTTCAACCCATACTCAAAGACATAAAAATGAGCCATGACAAAGCAGGGCTCATCTGAAAGGCTAACCCAGAGATCCCAAATGTTTTTTTTCTGGGTACTGCTGGACAGCAATAGCGAGGGATGCCCTCAGCACATATTCTGGAAATATGTGCTGAAGTAGGTTCTACTTTGAAGAGACTTTTACACCAGTAATAGTGCACACACCCACAGTCTGAACAACCTTAAATGAGAATGATAACTGCAGTTATTTCTTATGATGGAGAAAAAAAATGTTGTCCATTTAGCATATATTGTAGAAATTGGGATTTCAGCTCTTACAGACTGTCTATAATTAGAAACGCAAGCACTGTGCAATGTCTAATCACTTAAGAAATGACAAAAAGTTGTTTTTATGTGATTACTACTGAATAAACACCAATCTGTGATTCTTAATTGATTTAACATAATGTATGTATTTTCTATGAAAGTAGGATTCCAGTGAAATCACTGCACTGGACTCAAACAGTGTAAGCAGTTTATTAAAGTCTTATTGTGATATTCCTTTTCCTTATTACCTTGCTCACCAACCATGTAATTCTAATGTCTCAGACCCCAGAGTCTTTAGTCTTACAGAGCTTCTATTGACTTTAACTAGACATTTGCCTGGAGGTGGACTTGCTGCCTAAGACCCATGAAGTGCTAAGAGAACAGGATTAAACTGCTAAAAGCACAAGTATTCCTAACTAGATTGTTTGGGACTGCAAGCAACCAGAAGATACTATCATATGGCAAATCAGGTACCAACTCCCAGACACAGCATCTTTACATCATTTTCTCACTGACTCTGGGACTAGGGGAGGTTCTCAGCTCTCCAACTGCCAGACTGAAAACAGGGTTTAATATGTCTGAAACTCACTCTGATAATTTACACTAACTAATGCATCAAAAAAGATGTCTGGAAAATTTGGCAGGTAAACCTTCAGCTTTTCCCACACCTATGGATCTTTTCAATACTTAGATCAGACAGCTTTATTAATAAGCAGTGTGTTGTGTCTCAGTGGCTCTGGATTCAGGTTGTGGCTTTTCCAAAGTTTCCTTTGTATTCTTGGGCAGCTGGTTTAAAAAGTCATCTTTATAATATTGAGTGGGTCTGAATACCATACATTCTCCTCTGCAGGGAATGTATTCATTGGTATTTAATTTTCAGCAAGATTGTGACGTTCAGGTTCCTTAGCAATTCCAATTGTCTCACTCTTCACCTTGCAGTGACTCAGCCCTCTCACCTGACTATTTGTATTTCTTGATCTGTTTATTACAATATTTTTATGAATTGAGATCCTGGGGCAGCAGCCTTGTACCCCTCAAACTGGCCTTTATCCAAGCACAGAGACTTGGCCATTATATTTTTAGATATGACCACTGCTGTAAATACTGTGGTTAGGTCACAAAATCGAGAGCATGTGACACCTCCTATGACTACACAACATTTTCTTGGGCATTTTGCATACAGATCATCGAGACAGTCCAGTGGATTAAGACTACAAGTGTCTGGCCATTTCAGCACTTATCTGAGAGATCTGCTTCCAGATGAGGGCTCACAATTTCTAAGGTAAGGTCAAAACACTGATCTTCATCTTAGCTGTTCATGGAACAAACTGTTTTTCTGTCTGGGCATAACAGAGCTTTATTAACTGGTCATTTTAAATATGCCATGGTTTTGGCACTGCTAACAGGTGTTACCAGCTCTGCTCTTTTTCCTCTGCTTTCCATGAAAGCCCACCCTAAATTTTAAGCTGCACTGTAAGGTCTACATCATGCTTTCCTAAGGAAAAGGACTTTCTTTGGTGGATTATGGGACTGTTCAATGCACATACTACCAAAGACAGATAGTTTTCATTCCAGGAAAATAATGTGGATAGATTATTAAAGAGTTTATATTTTATAGAATAGGTATATGCTGGTGCTTTGAATGAATCCATCCATGTGGCTCACAGCAGCAACACCAGAGTAACCTCTAGAGGAGAGAGAAGGATTGTGCTGCAGTGCAGCTTCACATTTCTCATTGTAAGATGACATTTCTCATGCAGGATCTTTCCCTGCATGATGGGGTCTCAAACTAAATTTTTCTTCACCATGGCACTGGGTGGAAAATTCCTGTTTTCCTTCCATTCCCTAGCCCCTCTTCCTGCAATTCTGCTGGAGTCTGGAGGTGAGAGTGGTCTCTTAGAGAGCAACCAAGGGAAAATCTGGTTACCCTTGGGAAGAGTTCTAACCATTAGAAAAAGCTGCAAAAATATGGAAGCATCTTCAGTCGTGACTGTGTTTGAGGTGCTCACTTTCAAAAGCAAACTTGGAGCTGTGAATCCAAGGGGCCAGAAATGTCATGCCTGAAGTTTAGGAATCACCTGCATTAAGTGTTTAAGTTGTTGGCACAGAGTTAGGCATCCCAGGAGTGGTGTTTTACTGGCTATTTGCTCACTGTTGCCTGCACAAGTGAAAAGGTATCAGCAAAAAGAGGGGTATCTCTGAACCGAGGAAGTGGGTATCCCTACAAAACTGCCCTAGAGCACTCCACCCCTTTATTCAAGTAAGCACCTGCCAAGTGTTGAGGATAAATTAAATGGGCAAACTGTACACATCATGGATGGTGACTGCCTTGTGGAGAATGCACATACAGCTGGACACCTTCTAAGGGGATGATCTGTCCCTCCCTACAACACCCACCCATCACTTGAGATGAACCTCTGGCTGAGAGGTGTTCTGGGCTTGTTTCTCATGCTGCTGTGGGGAGCACAGAGACCCCACAGGTGCTGGCCAAAGTACAGGGTGACAGTGCATGGAGAACATGTAAATGCTCTCACTTTCCAGGGGCAAAACCCCAACTCTGCTTCCCCAGGGGTGGCCTGTGCTATTAAATTGGCTCACACATTAGTTAAGAGGATTTCAAGCTTCTGGACAATGGGATTTCTTCACATGCATACAGCACTGGGGTCCCAAATAGCTTCCTGCTCATCCTAGTGGTGCTACAGCTCTCAGGAAAAAGCTGCATGGTGTTCCCCCATCACCAAGCAGGAAGGATGGGCACACAGCTCAGCAAAACATCCCTACCTATGGGATTAAAATATCCAGGACATCTAAGCCTTGCCTATTGCTTTATAGAATCACAGAACGTTTTTGCTTGGAAGGGACCTTAAAGTTCATCTAGATCCTCACCCCTTGCTGTGGGCAGAGATACCTTCCACTAGACCAGGTTACTCAAAGACCCACCCAGCCTGGCCTTAAGCACTGCCAGGGATGGGGCATCCACAGCTTCTCTGGGCAACCTGTTCCAGTGCCTCATCAGCCTCACAGTAATTTTTTTTTTTCACATATCTAACCTAAATTTCCCATCTTTTAATGAACCCATTACTCCTTGTCCTGCTTCAGTTCCTCTTGAAGAGTTCCTCCACAGCTTCCCTGTGGGCCCTCCTAAGATATTGGAAGGTTGCTATGAAGTGTCCAAGCAGCCTTCTCTTATGAACAGCCCCCACCTTCTCAGCCGGTCTTCAGAGGGACCTGCTCCAGTCCCCTTTCCAACTTGTGGGCCACCTCTGGTAACAGCTTGTGCAAAATACAACTTGTACACACTGTAGCAAGTTTCTGGTTTGTTTCCTCCTGCTCTGTTTCTCTTGTAACTTACCCGAGCAAAGGATGAGTTGGGACCCATATAGGAACCTACAGTAAAGCCTGAATGTGCAGCTGAAGGGACAGGGACCTCAAAGAACTCTGGGGCACACATGGCAGTTCCTTCACTCTCTTTAGCATAGAACTAAATCAAAGACAAGCCCTGAAGCCTGCTCTAGGGCCTGGTTAGCACAATAACGTCAGGAAAAACAGTCCAAACTTCCGCTCATCGAAGCCCAAAGGGCTTTGCTGTTAATATGGTCTCATGTATCATCTACCAGACAGCTGAATGTTTTCCATGGCGTCATCTGCTTCTGTAAAGAAATGTAGGTGTCACATTTATCATCAGTGTTTTGATTGTGGGCCACAAAGAATACTTAAATACCACCATTTGGGCATTTCATATAAGAAGCAATTTCATGAAGAAAGATGACCTTCTGCCACGGATCACAGAACTATGTCCCAGAGATGTGAATTCTCTGGCTAATCTATTCAAGTGTTAAACTTTTTTGGTAAAGTACTTGAATTATTTGTAACAAGACATGCTAAATTCATCCACTACAAGGCTACTTCTAAGCATAAACAGGCATTAGAACATAGCCATATATCCTATTAACCAGAGTCTCTCCCTGTTTAGTAAGGAAATGTCATCACATTTGTTACAAAGGCAAACAGCAACATACCAAAACAGGATCCAATTTTTCTAAATAAATAAATCAATGATGTGTCAAAAATTAACAGATGAGTTAATATACCCGATGATATCAAAACCAGATGGTGCTTCATAATATTCATCCTGTTCAGTCAAACCCTGAATATATTCTGGACCATCAGTATATAAAATAGGATGCTGCTATTTGTGATGGCAAACAAAAGCAATCATGCCTGCCAAGCACATACTATAACAGGCAGCATTTCAGCTCTGCTAGACAGAAAGTAATTAGAATGCTTTTAATGTCCAAAAGAATGATGCTGATAGGCTGCCACAGATGTGTAGATTTATGAATATTTATATGGTGGTTTATAGCTGACACTTTTATCAGTTGAAGAAGATAAAATATCTGCCTGACTCAAAAGCTTGACAGTCAGGTTAATAAAATCTCATTAAAGAGAATGACCTATGCAATTATATAGGATTTATTGTAATTCATTTTTGATTGTACTCTGCTTAAAGATGCAATTTCCCATTTCCTGATGCCAAATTTAGGTTGCATATCAAGATCTACGTGGTTTTTAACTCCAAGCCATCACTAGAGGAAAGATATGCGTTCAGCATCTCGGTATCTTACACCTTTAAAGAAAAAAAAAAAAATTTGATCTCCTGTTTGTCACTGCATCTTACGAAAACGGTGCAGACAAGCAGCCGATCTATTTTCTTCCTGTTAAAATCACCACCGCTCTCTCTATCAGCAGCCTCTCCATTGCCAGCAGCTCCTCCGGTAGCCGGCCCCAGCCTGCCGCCCTCCCCGGCCGGGCGGAGCGGGGCTGAGCGGAGCGGAGCGGCCGGCCCGGGGCTCCCCCCGTCCTCGCCCGACGCCGGCAGCAGCAGCAGCGGCAGCAGCAGCAGCTCTCGCTCCCTCTCTCTCTCTCGCTCCCTCCCTCCCGCAGGTGCGCACCGGCCGGCGGCGCCTGCCCCGCCAAGTGCTGCGCGGCCGCCGACACAGCCCCATCGCCGCCGCCCTGCCCACGGCCCCGGGCACCGCCGGCCGGGAGCGGCCCCGCCCGCCGCGGGAACTTCGGGGTGCCCGCGCACCGGACAGCGCCCGCCGCCCGCCCCGTCCCCGCCCGCCCCGAGCGGGGCTCCCCGCGCCCCCCGGCAGCCGCCCGGGAGAGGTGCGCGCCTCGGCGGCGGAGCCCGCAGCCCCACGCCGCTCCCGCCCGCCGCAAAGTGCCCCGCGAAGTTGCGCGGAGGAGAGAGAGGAGTTGCGGGTACCTGCGCTCAGCTCCGCGCCGCCGCCCCCCGCCACCGGCGGGCAGGGGCCGTAGCGGCCCGAGGAGCTCGGGGCCGGCGGCGGCGGGCGGGGGTGGCCCTGGGCAGCGCCGGGGGCAGCGCCGGGGCGGGCGGGCCCGTTGGGGAAGGCGCCGTGCGGCGCGTAGGGCAGCGGCTCGGCGGCGTGCGGGAAGGGCTGCCCCGCTCCGCGCCCGCGGGGCACCTCCACCATGGTGGGTCTCTCGTAGCGCTTGGCCAGCGCCGCCCGCTTCCCGGGGAAGGTCTTCAGGACGCTGTAGGGACCCCGCTGCTTGTAGATTTTGGGGGTGCTGGGCCCCTCCTCCGCCGGCTGCATCTCCTCCTCCATCCTCCGCCGCGTCCCCCGGCGCGGCGCGGCGCGGCCCCGCTCGGGGCTGTGTCTGCCGCCGCCGCGGCTCGTCTCTGTGGCACGGCGGAGCCCCGGCGCGGCGGGGCGCCGGCCTGATTGACAGGCGGCCGCGCCAATGCCTGGAGGGAGACGGGCGGCGACCGGCAAGTGTTTAGGGTAATCGCCGCTAATGGCAGCGGGCGGGGAGGCGGGCGCTGGCGGGGCCGCCGCCGCCGCCCCCGGCACCCCCGCGGGGCAGGTGAGCAGCGGCGGGGGACGAGCGGCCCCGGGCACCCCCGAGCACCCCCGGGCCCCGCCTGGCCCCCGCCCGGCCCGAGGGCTTCGCGGGCTGCCGGACCCGCCCGCCCCGCCGAGCGGCGGCCGCCGCGAAAACTTTATGTCCCCTCGGCCGGGCGCGGAGCCCCGCCGGCCGCCGGGCATCCCTCCCTGCCTCTCTCCCTCCCTCCCTCTCCCCGCACGGAGCGAGCCGCGGGCTCGCCTTCCCGGTTATTAGGGGTGAAATAAATAATGCCATAAATAAAAGTATTTGGGAGTCCAGGACCTGTCAGAGTTGATTAGGGCACAGAGGACATTTTCTTTCTCATTATGCAAAAGCATTTCATGGCGAAATAAAAGAGGTTTCGCTGTAACTCATGCATGTCAGATTTCCAGGAATCCGGGAGATTAATCACATTTAACATTATTTGCAACGCCCCCCGCCCGCTTTTTGCAAACTGCTTAAATGCGGCGGACGCGTGGGGCCGCGTCCCCTGCTCACTTTTCCCTGTCGCCTGCCCGGGCCCTTTCAGGGACAGTTAAGAAATAATGAAGCGATGGTGAAAGACAGGAGGAGAATGAGATGCCATCGAAAGACATTTCTGAGAAATGGTGGAGATCTGGGTGAGATGGGAGACAGCTGAAACCGAATGATATGTTGAAGAAAAATAAATGATAACAAACTGCTCACTGGCTCTCTCCATTCTTTTCTGCATTACCATTATATTTTGCATTACCATTTCTTCTGTCCCGCTTCTCGCCTGTTTCTGTTACTATAATTTATCAGGATTACAATAAACCCTCTGGCTTGTGGAAGTAAAATTGCAGAACACCTTAGCTGTATTTAAGTGTCGGCAGTGGGAAATCATTCCTCTCATCACGTGGAATTTTGGCCACTTATTGTGGTCATTGCTCTCCCATTCCAGCTTTTTTTATTTAGTCGGAGTCGGGCTCACTGGTAATGAAATGCAACCCTTTGCTGAAGGTAATTAACTCCTGCCCATCTACTGCAGAAAAGTGGAGTTTAGTTCTGCAAGCCAGGCATTCTTTTCATGCAGGGTATACCAGGAGCTGGGCTGGTTTTGGTTTTGATTTTTATGACAAGTAGAGTAAATCAATTCCTTGTAGCAGCCAAAAGCATCAAGTAAAGGCTAGTGTGATAGAAATCGCTGTTTTACCTAAGCAAAATCAATCATAAGTCTCTTTGTTTCCTGCCTGAGTCTGATCACTTGTGCTTTTTTTTAAAAAAGAAAATTGTACTGTAATGCAAAATAAAGACTGGAAATAGGTGTGAGAGAAACTGTTCTCACTCAGAAATTAAATATGTCCTCTACCTTGTCTCATCTGACTGGCCTCTGCCACAGCAGCTATTGGAGGTCAGTACTAAAATTGTATAAGGTTAGTATTAGGCTCCTAAAAGTTAGATTCAAATAAACAGCCCAAAATTACTTTCTCAGGTGTCAACTACATTCATAGAGTTCACTACTCTTTGGTGCAGATGCCTAGCCCTGAGCTCCTCGTGGAAGAAACAATCCTTGCCTAACAGGGACCATGTACAGACAGAGAAAGCAGGGGTGACAGGTGATGTCCTCCAAGCTGCCCTCTCTGATCCCAGGCAGATCACTGGGCAGATGATGGCTCTCCATGGACAGGGAGAGAGAAGCAGGTTTGGGGTTTATGGGGCTCAAAGCCACTGAGGTAGTGTGGGGACCTCATCTGTAAGGAAAATGGAATACGCACTGAATTTCTTTCTGCTGAGGTTTCTGGCAGTGCCCATCACCACCAAAATATCACTTCAGTTGCTTTTAGGAAAGCTCAGTTTTTCCCCTAGTTTGCTCTCAGCGATTCTTTTGGGCACATATACCTAAAAAATCTGTGGATGTCTCCCCACCTTTCCTTTTGTGTTTTCCCCTGAGTTTCAGACGAGGGACTCTGGTATTGTGGCCAAAAGACTGTGTTTTGTGCCTAATCTGATGGGTTCCTGCAGGTCAGTCCTGTGATACAAAAGTGTTTAACCCTGATGCTCCCACCTTTTCCTTTGTGGAATGCCCTTTTATAAGGAAACCCCATTTTGCTCTGTGTGAGCTCTGTGCAAGTATGCAGCCACTCTTGCAGCAGGACTATGAGCCTTTGGAGGGGAGGAGCGTGGCCCTAGCCTGGCAAAGAGGCAGGCTGGGGGAAGTGATGGTCTCCAAGCATGGAAGGTGCTGCTGTATCTGCTGTGAGTAGTTTTGGGCTGCCCTTTTCCATGGCTGCTCCCTGTGGCCCAGCCTACTGCTCCCCTGTGGTCTCTGCATGAACTCATGAAATTATTATTAACCAAACATTTAACTCTGAATTACAGACCCAGATTGGTTGCACACTGGATGAAAACAGTTAACACATAGCTTTTACCTTGATAAACAAAAAAAACCCCAACAACCCTTAGCTGATACCAGCAGCTCATTTTCAGAAAGCCAAACACCTTCATTTCCCTTAGACTGTGCCATGACTTGGGAGTTGACCCTGAAGAGAAGGTTGTGTCTTTCCCTACCTGTTTACTGATTCGAGTTTTCACTGTTTCACTGACACTAAGGGCTGGAGATCTGTAGCAGGATTATTGCAGAGCACTCTAAGTGGAAAAATGATGGGGAGTAACTGACCCTCGGTAAAAAACCTAATCAAAACAAAGACAACGGGCACAATGACAAATAAGAAACCCAACCTTGCTGCAGTATGCACTCCTCTGCTCCTAGAAATCATGGCAAAGAGAATATTTGTCAGTATACAGAAAAATACCCAATCTAGACACAGGCCATCAATCACTGAACATGTCTGTGTTGAAGGTACTGCGAGGTACTCAAAGAATAAAAGTGTGATTCATCCCTATCTTCCGAGCAGGGGCTAAATCTTGCTCCACTTATTCATGGGAGCAGTGCTCCTGTGATAGCTAAAGCACGCAGGATTTGGCCATGAACTGCCAATATTGCTCTGCACATTTGGAGTGTATGATGAGAGCTGAGATTGGCAACTCTCCTCTGTAATCTAAACCACTCTGCAGGCAGGCTAGCCATGATTTGCTGCCCCAAACATTTAACCCCGGCTAGTTAATTTAAGCTTAGCTCAGTTGCTCATGTTTATGGATAAAGAAACAAAAGGGAAAGCATCAAAAGGAAAAGATGACTGTGGAATTCAATATTTCGGCAGCTGTTGATAGGTAAACCTTATTGAAGTGTAGCATTCAAAACCAAAGGCCCGCATTTATGATAATGAGCCTAACAAGGAAATGAGATTGACACAGCAATTCTCTGTTTTTGTTGTCCCCTGAGGTTAGAGATTATGCAGTGCACGGTGCTGTTTTTAGCCTCTTTGGTGATTCCAACTGTGAGAGACAACGCTGTGCATATTTGTCAAGGTTGCACTTTAATCAGGTGACTCAGGGGCTTTTTGAGGGAGAATGTGAACTGCTGGTCTCACTTAAACCTTAATCCACATCCTATGTCAGAGATTCATCAGCCAAGCAGTGCAGCTTTCAGCCCCTTCTTTTCCCTTATGCTTACTCAGTGCTCTGAGAACATGCTTTGAAATAATTGAAATGTATCTATCATGGTTACATTGTATTTTGAGAATTACTGGAATGTTTCTCAGTGACATTAATTGGTTTTAAAATATTTTTGTCTTCCTAATTAGTAAAAGATTGATGAGCAGTGGAAAGGGCATTTATACACAGGCAGACACATATTTCCATGCTACATTTCTGTCTTAATAAAATGGTTGCCAACTGGTTTCTTATGCCTAGTAAACACTGGGAAGATAGAAAAGATCCTATAACTTTAGGAAAAGGAAATAACCTCTGTTTCAAATGGGATCACATAGTGTAAAAAAACCCCAAGTCTCCCCGAGGGCTGGAAAATGGATAAATGAATTATTTAAATATAGTTAAAGGATACACAGGAAAAAGTAATGGCTCTGATACCCAATGTAGGGAAAAATATTAATATTTTAAGGAATCGATTGTGGACACATGAAAAAGCTTGTTTTAATTAAAGATAGCTTACATAAAGCAGTTTCAAGCAGGGAGAAACAGTATAAGATACTTGTTGCTGAGCCTTTTTTAGAAATACATCATGAATAAAATGAATGACATAACTCAGTCCAAACTTCCATCTGCCCTAAGAAATCTTCACAGTCTGTGTTGGAGCATTTTAGAGTAGCTTTACCTCTCTGGAGCATTAGCTCTTTCCCCATCCCTTGCCCAAACTTGCTGGTGCTTTCTCTTGGTCTTGGCCATCACCGTGTAAGGCAGAGCTGCTCTGTATTGCATAGCTGCTCTTTGCAATGCTTAGATTTGCAATGCTTCTCATTTTGCACACTTGGCATTTTGAGACCAGCATTTTGAGAGGGTTGCTGGCTGTGCAGATCAAGGCAGAGCTTCCTTGGCCAAAATTCAGGCTGGGACCCAACTTCTTGACTAAACCTGAGGCACTCTCACTGGTCCTGCTGGTCCCTGCCCTTCATGTACTTTCCAATCTTCGTTGTCCAGGCTTGTAAAAAGGTGGTCCTTGCAGGTCAGAAGTCACACTGAGCTAGAACTCAATTAGTGTAGAAAATGCTAATTTCCCCAAGCAGAGACCTCACTGATATTTTGCACTGAAATGTTACACTTGGGCTCAGCACTCACACAGCTTGATGGCTGTTCAAAAATATGGTCAAATTTTGTCAAGCAAGCTGTGCACATCAGTGAAAACACAGATGGGATGGACAGAGGAAAACAGCTGGAAGCAGAATCTTCCTTAAACTGATCAAGATGGGGAACCTGACTGTGGTTTAAGCACCACAAAATACACATGATCAGCCTTGTGGTGTCTACTGAGCAGAGAGTCAACTCAGCTTAATCTGACAAAAAACACAGCCTGAAGATACCAACAGTGATGGAGGCATGAGAATGACGCATGATTCTTTGCTGAAATAAGGCTTCAGCCCATAATAGATGTCTTTTCCATCTTTAAAGAGAGCCTAGGAACAGAAGGGTGCAAATTCTTCCCTGCATTTCCCTTCATCACTATCCCATTCTCAGGCAGCCCCTAAAACTTATATGGAATAATGACAACAGCTTCTTTGCATCCTTAAATGCAGAGCTCAACCACTTCATGGGACTGAAATGAAGAACTTCCTCTACATTAGTAATCATGTAGAAGCAGAACCAGTAGTCCTGTGGGAGGTCCTAAAAAGCTGGTGGCAAAATAATTTCTTAGAAGTCCAGAAAAGAAGAAAGTGATGGGCAGAACCTGGAGTTTCCTGAGACCTCAGTTGCAGACTGACTGGTGCACCACAAAATGGCTGAGTTGTGAGAGGTTCCAAAAACTTTGAAACATAAACTGAGTTGAATTCATTAATAGAAATGGGGGGGGGGGAAGGCAACAGCACATATGGGCAAAAATTTCTGGAAGTAGAGCTAGGAGACTGCTTTAGTTTCATGTGAGATGGAATTCCATCACCATGCAAGTCTTTATGCCTGGGAATGTGTCCACAACAAGCTACCTTTGCTTAGGAAAAAAAAAAAAAAAGGTTTGCTGAAGGGTAAATGCACAGATGCTGTATTTGCAGATGCTGGAGTTCTTCTGATGCATCACCCACCTCTGGCTCTCCAGACCAGATCAGGTGCTACCAAAAGTCATGCAGAGCTGATCTCAGAACAGCACTACAAATAAGTAATGTTCTATGAAAGTGTATGCTTTTACTTGTTTTAATGTAAAGGATCTGGGGGAAAAAAAAAAAAAAGATGAGATGTGTGAGGTTGTCTCAGAAAATAATATGAGCCTACCCTGAGTGTCCATCAACTTTACTTTTGTGATTGTCATAAGAATCTCTTCATATCCTGAGCATCCTCATTATTATATTCTTGTTTCTTTGCTATGTGGCAGTGAGCTTGTGGCCAACAAAAGAGGAACTTGCCCATTGATACTAGCAGAGAGGTGAGAGTTAACTTTAGCTAATGCTCTTTCTCTGAATCCTAATTTAAAACTGAGGAAATCTTCTATTGGCCTGTCTCCTTGAAAGTATCTACTGGGTTTGATGCTGGTTCTGCCATCCTTAGGTAGACTAGATGAGATCAGAATTTAGATAATTTACATTATTTTGATTTGGAATAATGTTTAAAAATTTATTGAAATCTTCCAAGCTGGTAGAAGAGTGTCTCTTCAAGGAAGCATTTCTTGCTGTCCCTCTACAAACATCCATTGCGCTTATGCAGAATTTAGCTTGTTAAGAAAAACAAAGTTGGTGGGTTTTTGTTCTTTTTTTTTTGCCTCTGTGGTTCTTCAATCACTTTTATTTTTTAATACTATGGTTACTGTAATTTTCTTTTGCTGGGAAGAAATCCTCTCTGGTCAGCTCTATTATGATGGAGTAGACCATGATTTCCAAAGAAATTGTTGTTTTCTAGCCATATATATGTATGAAAGCAAGATGCTGTGGCTCCTGGAAAACCCACGTATCAAAAAAGGCAGCTGCATTGCCCCAGTAGATCTAACCAAAACATGAGCACAGACATAGCCTTTCTTTCTTTACAATTGCAGACTTGCAGACATATACACTTGCCTCTGGAAAACTGGAAAGCTAAATATTAAAACCTGACACACATTTAAGATTTCACATGTTCACTTACATAGATTAAAAATGCAAATGAAGCTGGCTTCAGTGAGATGCTGACCTGAGATCAAGCTTTCTGAAGACAGGCTCTTTTCTTCAGAAGAAAGAAAAAAAGAGCTGAGAGTTTTTATTCACCTGGATGAAACAAACAAAAAAAAAAGTGCAAGAACTATTTATAAATATGTATGAATAAATATTTAATTATATATGTGCTGAATGGTTTAGCTGTTGTTCAGCAAATACATAATTTGTTAATTTTGCCTTCTTCTACTGAATAATTTATTCATCAGATCAGCTCTTTTAATATTCACTAGATGATCGGCTGATCAAATCCTGTTAGCTGAATATGTTATTTGATTTTTTTTGCCCTTTTCAAAAATCACTTAGTCTATTGGAAGAACATTGCTGTGATTTATTAGTGGTATATTCCATCCAGTCCATGGTGACATTCTTCAAGAGTAACCTCCAAAGACAGTAGACATCTTGCTCTTGTCATATGATATTAAACTTTTGTAATCCTGACATGTATTAGGTGTCTTTGACCAGGGAAACACAACCCTGTTTCCAATGGTACACTTTCATGTCACAAATTCATGACAATTCATGTATGGTATGTTTTATTTTTTATTTGATGATTGAATATTGAATTATTTAGATGAGCTACATCAATCATTCCTATATTCTGGTTTATCCAAGTGTCTACCCTGCAGTTTTTTCAGTACTCTGTCTTTGCAAAGGATTTCTTCTAACCTCTAAAATTGCCATATAGCTTCAGAGATACCCTGACATTACAGTGTGGAACAAGATGGAGAAAGGACAGTGTCTAATCCTTTACAAGTCAGCCTTGAAGTCAGTCATCTTATAGCCCTTTGTAGCTAGAAAAGGACTTCTTACACTTACCACTTGAAAGGGGAAATTCTTAGCTTTCGATTGTACTGTCTTCATACCCAGGGAGGTCTGCAGAGATCAGGAAGTAAAGCCATGGTGTCATTCTGTTTGGAAAATTATTTTATGTTTTTATAGTATTCTCTGACATTTTCATAATCATTAAAGCTTCTGAGGACGTACTTTTTCTCTTAAGCTGCTGAAGCCTAAATATTCAAATAAGGCTAGCTTTGTAAAAAGGAGGTTGTGAAAGTTATCATCAATCCATTAAAAAAAAAATACTTCTCAAGCTAATTCTCTGTAACAGTGCTGTGTAAGACTTACAGAAATACCAAATAAACAACAGGGCAGTGACACTCCAAAGGATTGAGACCACCACTCTGAAATGGCCTGTGTAATTTTGAGCTGGTGCCAATCAAGACTAGTGCTGACATCTAGTACACAGATGTGTGTGCCACAGTTTGTGTGCTACAGCCTAATGTATTCCAGATTTCAAGATGCATGCATATGTAATAGCCTATATAATATTCCATACAAAAATTGCATTAAGAAAATGTTAAAGTTGCCTAGTTCGGCATTTAAAAGTCAGGAAATAAAATTAAGGTTGTACATGCAACATTAACTCTGTTCCCTAGAGCATTTGCCTATGATACAGTCTAATTACATGATCAAATATTATTTCTCAGATTATACAGTATAATATCTACATTTTTTTCATTTTTCAAAGTGTGAGGTGCATTAGGGAGGCTTCAGCTTCACCTTCATACAAAAAGGCTTCAAATAAACATGGACTTGTCTGTCTGGAGAAGGGATGCCTGGAAAGAGTTATAACAAGGGGCTATAAAAGAATGAGTGGTGTAGGAAAGGTGAGTGAAGAATGATGATTCAATACACCTTCAACTGTAAAAGCTGGGGAACATTCAATTCAACTAGCAAGTTTAAAACACGTTTATTTTACATGCCATACACATGGACTCAGCGCTGGAGACTCTGAGAAGATCCAAACAACAATGCATCCAAAAGAGAAATGTATAGACCACAGGGCTGTTGCTGACTGTTACAGGAGAGCTAGAGGTACACTGCCCGTGCCAAGAAGTCATTAATTGTTGGTGACCAAGGTCTAGGAGGATCTACCTGTGAAGGGCTCATTTAATTTTTCTTCTGTTCTTTCTCCAAACAACCACTGCTAGCCAACTTTCAAAGCACCACAGTTACCAGTGTTTGCATACAAACCAATGAGGATGATGATGACAGTAATACCCGACATCTGGGATCCCTGCCACAAGGAAAGGAGAGGTGAGTGTGACTCCTTGGTCTGTTTACCAGCTGCAAACCCCATCCTCAGAACTGCTCCTTACTGGAGATGCTTCTGTGCATCCCAATAACCCAGCCAAAAATTTTTGCAGGACTGCCCCTGTAAGATTCCATTCCTGTTCACTGCTCCACACTCAAGCAGGATCTTACCCTAGAACTGTAGAAGTGGGTGTTTTAAGCACTGAGCAGAGGACAGCTGAATCCTCCACAATGTTTCTCAGCTGTCTGAAGCATATATATCTGCACCTCAGAGCCTCCTCTCCGTGACTCTAGTGACAGGCACTGATTGTGAGATTGTTACAGTCCACTGCTGGCTGCCCTTGGGCCAGCCAGTAACAGTGAGCAGCCCTGGGAGCTCTGGAGCAGAGATACCCAAGGGGACACAGGAGCTGGCACACTCTCCAGGTACAGGCTCTGTTCCCACATGCCGCACAAAACTGAAATGGGGCTGTTTTCCTATGACATGGAAGTGAATGTAAGAAATCAGGTGGAGATGACAGCCATGTGATCGACCATATTCACAATCTATTCCATTTACCTTGCATACATTATCTGCCTCCTTCACCTGCACTGCGACTGCTAATTCATTTTTACCAAGAGCCTTTTTCTTATGCTAATGAGGTTCTTTAAACAATTGTTTCTAAAAACTCACTGGGTTGCAAAAGAAATGGTCCTTTCTTTTCCCAAAGTGCAGAGCAGTCCTCCCTTTACTCCCTGTCAGGCCTGAAATGAGAGTGTTGCTCCACTGAAGATTTAAGGTCTGTTATTTCACTCTTCATTGGGTCTAGAAGTCAGTATTTTACATAATTGAAGATCATGAAATATTAGTTCAGGGAATTAGGTTTTGATGAAATCTTGACAGATAGCAAGGTATTATGTATAATTAACACCAAACAATCTACAATTAGAAGATTTAGCATATACAAATGTTATTTTTAGGAAACTAATGGTACTTTACCAAACATCTGAGTGATGATTTTTACACCCTCTGAAGTCTAAGGCTCTCCATGCCTTTGCAGATAAAGCAACATAAAAAGAGTGCAAATTTTCACTTTGAAGGACCTGAATTCTTCATTTTGTATTTTGTAAAATGTCTGTAACTTTCTGTAAGGCAGATCTATATATAACACCTCAAGATTATATCTGGGCGAGGCAAAATAAAAAAAGCTGCTCAGTTTTTATTGAGGGAGGAGCTTTCTGTATGCAGGGAAAACCAAGCCTGATGTTTACATCTGCCATGTGACACTGACTCACACAACATGATTTTCAAGCGGAGTGTGAGAGGCATTACAGTTTCATTGTAAGGTCATAAACTGAAGTGCTGACCATATACAGCTGTCCCCCTATTTACCTGTATTCTGAAAAAAGGCCATTACTTATTTGGGGAGGGGTTTGTTTTGCCATTTGTGTGTGGGGGTATAAAATACAAACATTGTATAAACACTCTGCACTGCAACAAATGACTGCACAACACCCTCAGCACTGGGAAAGGTATCTCTTCATCCCATAGCACATCTTTAAGGCAGAGATTGTAAACAACCCTTGTCTCTCTGTTTAATTTTCTATGATATTGCTCTTTTTTTTCTTCCAAACTGGGGACTGACCATTCCACTAAGGGATAGAAAGAAGCCATCAATCTTTTCATGTCCGTGACAGACCCAGCCACCAGCAGCTGCTGTCTCTGGAGAGCGTGGCAGCCTTGCTCTGCTCACAGTCCATCCATGGGGACCTGCATCAGTTCTCTGTGGACTCTTCCCATCTTGTAGAGAGGATTTCTTTCCAAAATAATTCTGGAGGTATTAAAAACTCATCTCTGCTGGCTGATATTCCACCCAGGGCCAGGTTTGTGGAGGCCAGCTGTCCCAAAGGGCTGACATGGTTGCAAGCAGCTCTGTTCTCCAAGGTGTGTCTCCAGCACCTGTCCCCATTACACTTGTGCCTTGCAAGGTGTGGGATTGTGCTCCTGCCTTGCAGATGACAAAATCACAGTAATATAGCACCAAGACATTTGGGCTAGGAGAGTTGCTGTGATGGCAAATCCATGGGTGGAGCAATTTTAAAGGCATCTGCAGAGGGAATCTTTCACAGGTGTGTGACTTCCCAGCACTCTGAAAGTCTACACACTCCTGAGCCAGCAGCCTGATGGGGCAGGGCAGGTTCTTTTCAGAGCTGCTGGTGGAACATGGGGTACAGGCAACACGATGAAACCTTGGCCATGCCTGGGCACAGACAGAAGAGCATTGGAGATGTATTTTGAACCTTTTTATTGAAGTTTCAGGGATTTTTGGATGGTAAATCCACTTTTAGGCCAGCAAGTCTGCAAAAAACCTGTCCAAAAAAACCCCATGAAGAGAAGATGTTCAAATGCCTGAGACCTGACAATCTCCCAACTGCAGGAAAAAGCAACCAGACACCGCTTCTTTTGAATATCTGGGAGAAAAAATAAGATATTTAAAGAGGCACAAGCTTATGGATTAACTTTTTCAGATTCATAGAAGCCATTAAATATTTGCAAAGCATTTTTTTTCTGTAACATTAGATTTAATGGGAATAAATCAGCTGAAAGACATGATTGCAAGAATGGTAACAGCAGGATTCTCTATGAACTTCGAGTTTAGGGAGTGTTTTTTCTACTCTTCCATAAAGGAAAAAGCTCTTAATATATAACTTCTGAGGCATTGTAAGCAAATAAAAGGTGACATAATTCTTTGCCATTAAAACTGGCATAAGTTCGATGATGCACAGATACAGATGAGATAACTCTGAACTATGACATTCTTCAGGGCTGACAAAATTCTTGTAAACTAAGACTTTTCAAATCAGCAGAATGGAAGAATGGACCTGGTTATAACAAGTAAGCAGAGGTTACATGACCTGAATTCTAATTTCAATTGGTCAAATGTTGGTAATGGGTAAGAGAATATAATAATATGCTATGGAGATAATATTACTGACATTCACAGGAAGAACCAGGTGAAACTGTATCCAAATGTTAAAGGGAACATGAGGGTTGTGGGATAGTTGTCAAGACTGATATTTAATAAGGCATTGTGACTTAATGTGAGAAGACAAACATCTCAGACCCCAAGTGCTAAAGATCCCCATCAGAACATACGCTGACGTGCAGCTCCATACTGCAAAGCAAATGGAATTGCTCTGATGCTTAATCCTTCAATATTGCATTTCTAAATTTGCTGTGTTAAATAGACTCCTGCTATTCCTAACAACAGACCCCAATCCTATTACAGCAAAGAAAAAGCAGAAGATACATGATTTCAAAACCACATCTGATCTTTTGAAGTCAATAAATGTTGTGGGATCATATGGTGCTCAGCTCTTCCAAAAAGTAAGGTTTAGAGGTTTGCCCCAGACCACATAATAAAGCTGGCAGAGCAGAATATGATTTAGGATCAACCACCTGCCATATGGCACTTCTCCATCCTATGCTGCTTCTTGATCATGCTAAGTTAGTCACAGCTCCAGCAGCAGAAATAGGAGGAGTTGTTTATTATCCTCAGCACAGTAATGATACCTCAGGCCACAGTGATAAGTAATTGAAACAACAGGGGTCTTAGAGAGACTTAAAAACAAAGATCTTAAAATACACAGAAACTGGTGAATTAAATGGAATGTGTAACTAATAAATTGCCAGCTATTTGCAGTATAATACAGCATCCCAAATTCAGGCATTCTGAGTTCGACTTCCACAATGCCACTTGATACTCTTTAGAATGTAAAACCCCATCAAGATGAGGCTAAAATAATAGCAATAATAATAATCATAGCAACAACAAAACCAACAATAACAATGTTATTCACACTTACTTTTCTTCAAAGGGATTTCCACTTGTAAATGCAGGTAGAAAATAAGTAATTTTAACACTGAGGTGTGACAACAATCACATGCAATTAAGGACCCACTGTTATGCAATGCTGAACATCTATGATCTAAAGCTGATAAGGATTTAATGGAGTAAATAACAATATTTATAAATATTGTTCGCTTATTGTATCACGTTCTTCTGACCTGAAAATATGTTATGTCATACTGACTACAGATTAAGGTATCAAAAACAAAACAAAGTGATTTCTCTTCAATTGTACTTGCCCTAAACAGGTATCATGGAGCCCTCCTCTGAGGATGGAAGGATTCAACCTTCAAAGCAAGCCTTATGCCATCAGACCTACTGATATGTATTTCTCTGTGCTCTTTATTAAATGAAATTGCATTTGATATTTTTCATTTGTCTTTATGATCTATTAATAACGCTTTACCTACCCATCACTCTGTATTTTCTGCATAATTTTATCCACTTCTTCCGCTTTTAAGATGGTCCTAGAATTTTTAGTGCTATTCCATGCACTATATGAATTTTGAGCATATACTTTATGCAGCTGAGATATATCATACTTAACAGAAAGTTTTCCAAAACCATTGTCTCACATTGTAATGAGATACAGAGAGATTAAGGATAGTTTAGTACTTTGGCTACTGGATGGCACATGAAGGGCAATATGATTAAATGCAAGATAAAACTGTGAGCTGAGTGATAAAACCAGACAAGTACATGAAAGATTTTTCTGTCAGAGGTTTTTCTTATTTGTCATGTAAATATTGCCTGAATGTACTATTACTGAATCTAAAGTTTGTAATTTTGCAGCTAGTAATTTTCCATTAGGGGTACTGTTTCATTTATCACTGCTGGGTTGTCTTTGGAAGACTAGGAAATAAGACAGTCATACAACAGTGATCTCCCTCAACCTGTGCTAACCTGGCTGCACTGTTTATTTCTAGTGGAGTGCACCATTGGCAAGGGCTGGCATCCACCAAGGATCTGCAATTGTGGCTTTGCCATGTGTAAAATCAGCAGCTGGCTCCTACAAGATGCTCCCAAGAAAAGGAAGAAAAGAAAGGAAATCATACTACCAGGCTCTCTAGATCTTCAGGGCAGAGACATGTACCTGTGCTGTGTGGTTAATGTGCAGAGCAGGGAAGCACCAAGGCTCAGGGCATGCTGGGCAGCAGGAGGGGCTCAGGCATCATTGTGAGGGGTTTCTGCCATTGAAGCAGGGACAAGTGGAGGAGAAATGAGTGTGACACCCCAGCAGTCCCAGGTGACCTCTCTCAGGAACCAAGGGGGTATCTGCTTTGGAAAGGTGTCCCCTGGCTCAACCCAGTTTGGTGGTCCTGGTGCTGCCCTGGGGAATGCAGTGGCTCAGGTTCCACCAGCTTCAGCCCACTGCCCCAGAGCTGCTGGGGAAATTACCCTGATTTGGGGGTGTCAGTGTGTAAAGAATGGGGGTGTTAAAAATTTGATTTTTCTCACAGTAACAGCATTCACACCAGGAAACACAGGAGAGTACTTGCCCAGCAATAATCCTGTTCCATTTTTATATCATGATGGAGAAGTTCAGTCTGATCCAGGCTTTTGGGATGTGGTGGAGCACCTAAGCATCACCCCACCAGAGCACACTGGTTCTAGCAAGGGCCAAACTGTGCAGAGGTTTGGAGAGGCTGCTGATGCCTGCCTGCTGATGCAGCTTGGAAGGAAGACAGGGCCCACCATCAGCTACTTCAGAAAATCTCAGGCTCTGTGTAAGTTGCACAAATTACTGGCCAAAGATTTCAAACAATGAACACATTTGTTCTCAAACTATTTATGAACAGGAAGAAAACAAACCTCACAGTAAGACAGTGATGTGTTGAATATGCTTTGTTTGCCTGGCATTAATGGATATCTGAAGGAGCTGGGTTGTATGACTCATTCAGTCAAACTGTAGAGATAATCAAAGGGGTGAGAAATGCTTCCAAAGGATCCCCTTTTGCATTCTTCAAACATTCTCTCAAACTCCCAATGAATTCAGTACAGAAAAATTAAGATGAGGCTTACATCCTTGCAGGTCTCCTGTCACCCTGTGCAGCTGAACTGAGACCAAACTATCTCCCAGAGCTCATATGGGAGCAGCACAATTGTCCCTTTCTGTATGCCATTAGTCACATGTATTTCCAGTCCCTGGGGTGGATCTCTGCAGGCAGCATGTGACCTGCTGCCTGTCCCCTGCCACACTCTTTCCACAAGGCCCTCCCTGTCACTGTCACCTGGGGATGGAGATGAGCTGTGCAGTCCCGAGTGCCTTGGTAACAAGATATCAGGCTGCTCTTAGTGGAGTTCTGGGGTCCCTCGTGGATGTGTGACACCCAGGAGTAAAAGAGAATTATCACTATAAAAAAATCTCATCTTTTCATGTCTGTAATTTGTTCCTGTGTTTGTGTCTTGCTGCATTGCATTAAGCTTTCTCTAAAAACAAAAAACTGCAATTCATAACCAGAGAGGGGGGAGAGACAGAGAGAAAGAGGGAGAGAGACAGAGAGAAAGACTAATGCTGGGAATCCCAGATTGCTGAAAAGGAGAGGAAAAAACCAACACAAAATTGCTGCCGGAGATGATTAAAGACACTTCAACATTTTATAGGGAACAGCCTGCAAAACTGCTACAGAAAATGGTGGGAGATAAGGCAGCAAAGGAGATCGTTATCAGAGCAAGAAGTTGGTGATCTTTTTTGAAAAATAGTCACTACATGAAAAAATCCTCTCTTGTCTCAAAAAAAAAAAAAAAAGCCCACAGCAGATGTAACCAAGGAACATAGAGATGATCAGTGTCCCATGCTTCATTCAATCAGGCAATCAAGATAATTAGAAAGTATGGGGAAGATTGATTAATGGCCAAGACAGACATTGAGTTGACCTTTTCTTTATTACTACAGCAGTACATTTAATAGTCTCCACTTAGTAGGGTTTAAAATGGAAAAGTGAGCTGTTACAGCTATAGTAAATGTGTAACTAAGAATGCAAGATCTAACACCCCTATTCTGTAGCTTGCTTTCCACCTTTAGTCTCCACACTAAACTCACCTGAACATGAATTAGGTTGATTTCTTGAATCCATGCTCTAGCAGTTACACTAGTTAGTACCTTAAGAGAAACCAAGGTATTTAATGGTAGCAAAATAGATACAGTTTAAAATACTTTTAAATTGAAAATATGAAAATATAGGGGTCAGTGCTACTTTGTGAATTAGCATCAGTTTTGTTACGCACAGGAGCAGAGCAAGGGAAGCTGAACCAGACTCCTCGTGCTGGGATCCCCAGATTCAGTGATGGAACATATCCAGGACTTCTTCTCACAGGACTTCTTCCAGTGAGGGAACATACCCAGGACTTCTTTGTGGTACTTTCTGCTTAGGAGAGCTTGGCATGTCCACAGCAGGGTAACCTGGGCCTCTCCTTCATCATGTCAGAGATTTTGGCTGGGTGACCCAAGCTGGGGCCAGTGGAGCTGCCACAGCACCAGGGCCAGCAGCAAGTGTCAGAGCAGAGAGCAGGCAGGAACCTCAGAGGGAAAGGAACTTGGTGAAGAAATCTCCACAGCTATTAGCCAATCTCCCTGATGTGAGGGGAGGGTTCCCAAGCAGGCTACAAGGCAGGCACAACACAAAGAGCACATCATGCATGAGAGGCTTGCAAGGATTTCTGGTACCCATCAAAAGGGATTCTGAGCCAAAATGTGCAGCTTGCCATGCTCACCTGAGAGGGGCTGAAAACATAACACAGATCACAAGTTTCAGGAGTTGGCTGACTTGTGCCTCTGGGCTCATGGTGTGGAGCAGACTTCAGGGCAAAGGGGCCTGGGCCATGTAGGAAATCTGGGTGTGTCCTGGGAATATCCCTTTTAGGAGAAGGGTTTAATTTGCCTTTTTATATAAAATATTCTTCTCTCTGGTGAGAAATGCAGTGAGCTGTGCTCTGTAAGGTGACCCTAATAGCAAATGTAAATGAGGAGCAGAGGTAGGTACAGACACTTCCCAGCAGCAGTGTGGGAGCGGATGATGCAGAATTTTGCCTGGAGGCAACTCAGGGCAGAGGCATTGTCAGATCTCGAACAAAGGCAATGCACGGTGTATCCTGCCATCACCAAGGGCTGGAGCACCAGCAGTGGGGCCTGGGCACAGCTGAGCCTGCTGTGGAGGGCCCAGCTCCCCACCGAGGCTCAGTGATTGCTGCTAAAGAGTCCCAGCATCTCTCAGCTGCTGAGCTGAGGAGTGCCGTGTACTGCTCAAGGCTGTGTGCTGAACAGTGCTTTTCCTCACAGGCAAACCTGCAGGGGAAAGGGAGAGAAGTTAATTAGTAAAACTGGAAGGCATTTAGGAAAATAAGTATGTATTTGGAACAAAATTCACACCAACCTATTTGGTATAATGCAGGTGAAATCAATGGATTTCTACAAAGAGTGGCTTTGCAGAAGTTTACAAAATCTACAGGGAAATTATGACATTAACCAATGTTTACAACTACAGAGTAGTGTTTCAGGCAAAAAATGTTATATGTTGTTCATTTGCAGTAGTCAACCCCCCTCCAACTACAGAGTTAGCCTTTTAATTTTGTAGAGTTGAAAACAATTGACATATTGTATGAAAAGTTTTCTTCTGTGAGTTATCTACTAAGCAGGAATAATCTTGATTGCCAGCACTGGGTCAGGCATTCAGCTCATGTAGCCCAGCAGAACTCCTCTGGTGTCGATAAAACCACCTTGATTTACAGTAGCAGAAGATCTGAGCAGTGTGTAGCTTTGAAAAATTGAGGTGTAGGTTTATTCATTATTTCAAAGGTAGAGGCTTGATCTGCTCTGCTGAGACACAGCCTTGCTGTGCCAGACAGCTATGCTGAGGTCTCCACAGGCTCAGGAGGACCAGGGTTTGCTCCCAGACTGTGCTTTGCAGGAACAGCTCATCACTGAGTAGGAGCAAGTCCAGCACTCCCTGAGGAATTCCTCTTTACCCTAGCTCATCAAAAACACACTTGCAATGGCAATTAATTGGTTCTGGGATACCCTCCAATGCAAATGGCCACATCCAAAGCCCTCTATTTTGCTGCCTTGAAAGGGCACCAGCTCAGTCTCAAGGGTGTCAGTTTTGAGACTGGTACTTTATATGCATCTAGGTCAGGTTTCATCTGTGACCAAACCCGTGAGCAGTGGTCCTGTGCTGATCCTGAGATGGCTCTAGGGACGTGTGGGGGGTGTGTAGGGCCCCTGGTCCCCTTGCTGCAGGGTGGGTGTGAGGGTGGTGAGGGTCTCTGTGAGCACAGGGAGCTGCTGGGGCCTGCCTGCCCCTGCTGGGCTGGGCTGAGCCCGCACAGTTCTGCTCCCAGAGCACTCACAGGGAGGTGAGGCTCCTGAGCTGCTCTCACTGACAGCGTTGCTCCAATTTAAATAAAAATGTTTAAAAAAAGACTAATAAGGAAACCTCAAAATATTAAAAGGTAGCTGCCTTTGAAACAAGAGGGCAACAAAGAGTTGCTGTGAAAACTGCAGAAGGTGCCAATGGGTTAGAGGCAGGTTTGGTTTAGGGATTATACTGCATTAAATGCCATAGAGCTGGGAATTCAGTGTACTGAGATGCAGAATACTTCTATCTAGAGCTGAGCATTTCCCACTCTCATTTGACTTCATTGGAGGAAACTCAGGGAGCTCCATACCTCAGAAGGTGACTGCAAGCTCTGACATTTGAATCACACTAATAAAGTAGTTTCCCTTGGTGGGATGTGCATGCCCCCTCCCAGTAAGTTTCAAATGATACTACTCCTTAAAGCAGGAACAAACATTTTACTTATGGCTAGAATGCATTTATTGGTAATTTTCACATAAATCAACTTATATGAAAATGTATTCATAATCCAAGCCTTCTCTATAGTGATAAAATGTTTCTGCTTCTGTAGTAGAAAATATCTTATTATGCAAACAGCATTGCTAGTGTTACATTATGCATGGGAGTCACCTGGAGAACATCACAAAAGCTTCAACCAAAAGGAAAAAAAAGAGGGGAGAAAATCGGGTGTTCCATTTACTGCATCACTTGCCTATTATAATTAGCTGTAAATGAGCTGATATCTGTACTTTGAAATGTATTTCATATATGCCTTGGTAACATTATACAAATAAGAAAAACTGAAGAGAATGAAAGGATATGAAACTCACCCAGAAATGGCCTTGCAAAATGTCACCCCAATTAAAAAAGCAAAAGCCAGTTGCCATTTTTAAACTGGTTGCTTGTATTTACTTTGAGAATACCTTGGTTATATTTATATTCTACTTGATTTAATTCAGGATGCTGCAAGTTCCCACTGGACTGTCATCATTATGAATGACATTGTTGAGAAGTCTGATTAAATAAGATCTGCTCAGGCTAAAACCCATCTTACCTCAGATATGTTTAAAATAATCATGGGGGAAATAAAAAAAAAGACTTAGTCCCAGCACAATCATTCAAGGCCTATTGTCTCATGTGGCCTTTCTTATTGAGGAATAAAATAATGGTCTTAAAAACAGTGGAAGAATGTGAGGAGCTCTGTGGGGAAGGGTTTGGGGTGGATGGTTGATGAAAAACTCAGCATGAGCAGGCAGTGTCAGAAAGCCTATGGGTCCTGGGCAGCACCACGAGCAGCGTGGCCAGCAGGGTAAAGGAGGGGATTCTGCCCCTCTGCTCTGCTCTGTGAGACCCACCTGGAGTACTGGGTACAGTGCTGGTGTCCCCAACACAAGAAGGACGTGGAACAGTGGGAGCAAGTCCAGAGGAGTCCCCAAGGTTGGTAAGAGGACTGGAGACATTACTGGGAAGAGATGAAAAATATCACAGAAGAAAAACTTGTTGCTAAAATTGCATGATATATTATACATGAACATATGTGGTATTTGTATGTTCATATATGTATATAAATGCAAGCATACGTGTATATATACCTATCTAGAACTATATCTAGAATTCCAAGACTCAAAAGAAGAACATGGTCTGTGACTCATTTAAGGCCAACAATCCTGAGGTCCAAAGTCTTTAATAAGGGACAAGATCATGACAAAAATCTGGACAAAATACTCACAGGAGTGTTTGAGAAGTTAGAATTAATCTGTGACAAAAAATAATATTTCTGGAGGTGCCAAATGAAGGTGTTTTTTTTTCTCATGGGGACTACATGAGGTGACACTATGGCTGCTAAGGGAAGTACAGAATGTTAGAGAAAAGAGAGTGACAGAAAGTCCTGGTCAACAAAAATAATGGATAGATATGCAGTGAAAACCAATGTAAGCAATAATAACACCTGATATTTGGGAAGAAATGCTAAGTTGAAATGGATTATGTTACTTTGCAAGAGTGCATATGCCAGCAGAGTGTGCACAGACAAAGCAGTGACAAAGAAGATGGCAACAACATCACCAGCTCAGAAAAATTCCCTCTGACCAATGGACACTGCTGCAGAAGATGAATGGAATATTAGATTGAAATCAAATGGAACTTCTATGAATTTTAAGTTGGATACAGGCAGACAAGCTGGTGTGAAGCCAGAAACACAGATGTGCTCATGGACATAACAGCTGCAGACAGTGGGGAACTGGAAATGTTGGGGCTTACAGTGGGAAACATATCTTTATTAAGAGGGTCTGTGAACTAAATGTATAATAAATGCTAAATTAATAAAAAAGGACCTGCAGATGTGCCAAAGATGAGGGAATCTATTTTTGACTTTAAACTCCAATGTATTAAGAAACTATGGTTATTACAATGAAAAAAATGCTAAATATATTTGATAAGAACTTGAGAGGATCTTTCACAGGACAGGCAAGGAGGAAAAACCCTCCAGACTAAACCTGAATAAACTCTTTATTCTCCACCTAACACTTCCAAATCAGGTTTTTCTCTCATCCCAGACCAGGAGGCAAAAGCACAACTAGTGAAGTCATTGCTGAATCACAGGGTAAATTAAGTGTCCCTCTAGAGTGGGTGCAATTTCAGATCATTGCAGGGGAAAAGAGAATCTGTGGTTGTTTATTGGTGTATGAAATAAGGATGTGGGAGCTGAAGTCAGCTACTCAGAGAGAGAGGGCTCTGGAAACATGGACCTTGCCAAAGGTATTGTGACGTGCCAGTGCTGTCCAGCCTTTGTGAGAAAGTGTTTGTTCTCCCCACATTGTGCCTTCCTGAGGAGCTGCTGGCTGTTCTAGATCATTACAAGTGACCACAGGTTCAAGTTATGTTCCTGCGGAGAGTTCAGCAAAACCTCACCATCCTGCACCCAGGTTTTCCCTTGTCTTGGTTGAGAAATTTGTCTCCATTTTCTCAAGCATTTCATCCTATCTCTACCTTGTTTATGATACTGCCTTTCTTGCACTACTGGTGAGTTGATTTTTCTTCTCCTTCTGTCCACTATTCAATAAACTACCTAACGAAAAGGTAATAAGTGTAAGAATACTGCGAGGCTGTGCTACTCTTCAAGCTTTGGGAGGCTGTGGGTGCTCGTGGTTCATGCTGCAGTCTGGGTTACAGACCTCTCCCAGCTCCATGGTGCCCTTTGCTTGTCTCAGGACAGAGCTCTGTGTGGCTCTCCAAAGATTATAGAGAAACCTTATCTCAGCAGGAATTTGTTTTTCCATTTGTGTGTTCACTCCTTCAGGATTGGTGATGGGCTGCCCTAGCTCTTGGTGATAAATCTGCAGAAAATGATTGAGTAATATTAACTGAAAGCTCACCCTGGCCCTAAATCAGCATCGCAAGTGCCCTGGCTGGCTTTATGAATGAAATGACAGGCTGGTGTGAAAAACAGCAGCAAGTACCAGGCAGTATGCAGATGGCAGTAACAAACACTCAGTTACAGGATGCTGAAGATCCTGCTGCTCTCTGAGTCCAGCATAAGGAAGATGATTTTTCCTGGTAATGAGCATCAGTTGGAGAGGGCATTGGACTAGATGACCTTTAAAGGTTCTTTCCAACCCAAACTTTTCTATGATTCTATGATCCCTCCTGTGTGATGCCCAGCTGACTTTGCTTTGGCATGAACACTTGTCATGTGTTCATATTCCTTCAGTCTCACAAATTTGGCCTTGACTTTCTCAGAAGGTTTTATCTCATAACCTATAAAAGTGAAAAGTCCTCTAGCATTCAATACACTCAGCTTAGTTTAATTAGCAATTAGAAAAAAATGAGTTTGAGTGGAATGACCCTAAAGTTGTGACATCTTTGGTAGTTGATTACTTCTGGAGAGAGGCAGTAGCTGAACTGGAAAAGGTAGAGTCACAGCATCCCTGCACCACCCTTCAGAGAGATGCTGCAGTGTAGGCCCCACTGCAGACAAACATGGAGGCCAGAGGGATCACAGTTTTTATGATTCAGGCTCATTTCCCTGCTTTTTGTTGGCATTCAAATGCCAAGTGCTAATGTGCCTGAAAATTCACAATATTTTTCTGTTTTTCTAAGGAAAAGGATGGATGTGAAAGGAAATTGTCTGGTACTGACATGAGTTATGGTGAGGTAAAAGACAGCCAGACAGCAGGAAGTGGCTTCAGGGACTGGAGACTTCTTATGAGAGCCTCCCAGGGAGCTAACTGAGGTTTTATGATGCTGACTGAGAGTCAGAGACAAGCAGGAGTTACCGTGCAGGGATGGAGGAAGGTGGAAAGAAGCCTCTGGAACCATGATATATGGTGTCCTTTCAGGCTGTTAGATGAGAGAGAGCAGGGTTCTTTCAGAAACAAGGCTGGGCTCATAGGGTAATAGCCTGCTATAGTCAGACTGCAGCACAGGATTATTATGGCTTTGGAAAAGAGCTATTAACTATTGTTAAGGTGATTGATCACTTTTATAATTTTGGTTATAGAAGGAGTTTCACAATCAGAGCTAATCATGGGGCATTGCAGTGCCCCTGTCTGCCTAAATGCTGAAATCCAGAGATAGATGGTGAGATGATTACAGAAATTGCAAGACTGTCATTTCCATATTGAACATGGACTGGGCTAAAATCATAACTTGTGTATTGCTGAGACACCACCACACATGGGGGGAAACACTTAGGAAGCTTGCTGGCAGCTGCCTCCAGAGAGGGAAACAAACAAGCCTGCTAACTGCTCTGTTTAACTTCTCCAACACACACAGTTTCTGCAGTTTCAGGTTGTGCTGCTATGCAGCTCCCATGGTGTCTGGATGTTTGGGTTCTTTGGCCCAGATCTCTGCTACGGCCTGTAAGATTCTCTGAGGTTTCATCAGGGAAAGCTCAGAGAAAGATTTCCCTGTGCCTGTGTTTGAAGTAAGGGGTTATAAAAACACACCTCACATGAAGAGGAATGGAATCATGTTAAGTATTGCATGGGCAAAGGGATGGTTTCATTTCTCTCCCAAGCAGCAAGATACTTTCCAAGAATACAGATTTCCATCTTACTTTCTTACATGGTGTTGTTATGGCTTTTTAAAAAGGTTTCATATGACTATCTGATGAAAAAAGAAAAATCCATGTTAATTAAAAATCAAACAGGTTTTCAGAAAACTAGCTGGATCAGACATTTAAGTTCTAGGCATGGAAATCCAATCAGAAACAAAAGAACTAATCCATGACACACTTTAGAAACACATGGCTGATCCTACATTAAGATTTGAGATGCCCAGAACAGATAAAATTAATTCACATCTATACCTTCTCACTAGTGGTGGGTAAGAGTAAAAAGTGTAGCTGTTGCCCATACACTCAGCATCAGGAAGGCGGCATGAGGGAAGCAGCTCTTTCTGTGCTTTTTCAAGGCTCACTTTCTCTTCTTGGAAACACCATGAAGATCTGCCTACAAAAATAATGGCTCTCCACCATAAGCAATGTAATGGAGAGTTCCTAGTAGGAAGTGCATGTTCAGCTTAACCTTGCAGAATTTTTGTTTTTAATAGTAAGCACAATAGAAATAAGAGGCAAGAGACTGCATCAGAACTGGACAGAATGGGAAAATACCAATGACACAGGCATGGCAAGTCAGGCTTTGATTGATTAGTGCAAATAATAAATGGTGCAATTAGAATTCTGCAACTAAGCAATGTATTATGGTGTGCAATATTAATAACATGCCAAAATAGCAGTGCATGTGTTCACTAGGGTGGTCTCCTGAAATGCTGTTTTCTACAATGACTGACTGCCACAGGAAGAAAGACATCTCCCAGTGCAGCTAGTCTGCATCACAGACCTCATGCAAAGAAACCTTCACCTGTCACTGCTGGGCTTGTTTAGACTCCATTAAATAGAGACCTCTGACAGATCCTACCTCACATCTTTCCTAGTATTTTTCTATTTTCTCACTAGGAACACAGTCTCTTCTGTCCCTATACTCCAATGTTTGCAGGATGTGTTTTTCTGCACAACAGACCTAGTTCTGCCTTATATATCCTTATATAAATACCACCATCACAATGCATAGATGGGAATGTCAGTAAAAATATAAGCATTGTGTGGTCTTCCTGGAGCAGTGGGTTCCAGCTCAAGTCCATGTACATGAAGTGCCCCAAAGATATTTATGTGGGTTCTTTTTGTGCTCCTTTGACATGGATGACCACCAACAGAATTTAACCCATCAATTCATGGGTCATAACACATTCATCTTTCACTGATGCAAAAAAAGTCCTGTTCATAAATGTTATACTAGTGTATAGAGTGATATGTACATAAGATGAATTTGGGGTTATTTTCTACAACTAAACATATCTGCCTTGGGAGAAGATAATTTTACAGGGAATGGAGAGTCAGTGTCAGCTGGTGCACCCAGATTACAGACTGCTTCCTGAACAGAGAGGAAAGCCAACTCTAAAGTCTGTGAATGTGCGTGCTAGCTAGATTAGATTTGTACTGATAGCTTTTGTTTCCGTTCCCTTCTCTCTTGCCTGGTTTAATATGCAAGGCTATATATGGAGAAAATGTGTCTCTGTGCTGGCATAGCAAAGATAACCTTGAAGAGTATAAATGAATGTACGTATTGATGGAGCAATTTGTGTTTTTATTGATTTCTTGCTGTGTCTCGCTGAATTTCTAGTATGTAGCATAGGCTGTAAGTATTTTGTTATGAAGAATGCTACAGAATGTATTTTCCCACACCAATTCTTAAGGGATATGGGCAATTTATACATGAAAATACGAAAGAAAGCATACAGTATATATTGATTATTATTATTCATTACTATAAGTAGGGTTTAGGGCTGCAGCTAGAGATACTCGAGATCAAAATAGGGTGACATACTTTCTGTGTAGGAAGGCTGAGCTTATAACATACCAAGATTTTAAGCCTAAAATACATAGCTTTTGCCAATGTAGAAAATGTTGAAGGTGAAATGGTCACACAGTGAGAAGATTCCTGAGAAGATAGGATATTTTTGTAGATTGATGATGTCAGGATTATTAATGATGTCAAAATGCAAATAGGTGGCTGTTAAAAAAAAGTCTGGGTTGGCTCTCTGTGCTGGGGACAGGGTTGTACTGTAGGACTTTTTCCAAGCAGGTGAAGTGGGGCAAGGTGTCACCAAGATGAGGATCTTGGTCCTGAGGCAGGAACAACTCCAGGCCCTGATCCTGCATGTTTCTGGATCTGTGTTCCTTTCTTGAAACCAGTTATCTTCAGTTAGCCACACAGGAGTCTGTAAATTAGGGATCTAGTCTGCATTGGTCATACAGTGATTAGCAGCTGAAGACTGCAGATCTCTGTATGTGCATCTTGGTTGGATTTTCCTCCATTGATCTGTGTTTTGCAATTCCTGCTCTGCCACACACTCTTCCTCCCCTGAGTAGAGAACCAAAGCAGTGAAATGTGTTGAGTACGAGTTCTGTGCAGCCTCATGGGCTTTGGGAGTGAGCACTGCTAAGGCAACTCTATTCCACATTTGAACCGTGTCTCCCTTCAGCTCAAGGAGTAGGAGCCCTTCTTGCCTGGTGGCTCATGAACAAGTGGGTCCATCCTGCTCTGGGAATGACTGATATCAGAGACACCAGGCTGGGAAGAGAGCACCTGCATTTGGTCCACTGTTTGCTCTCTGAAAGTACCAGAAGTGGAAGCTCAAGGAACACAAATAACAGTGCGCATGTAGCACGAGCCTTCCTCTTGGATCCTGAAGGATTTTCTAAGCCAGAGATTGCCTCTGAACCCATGTTTAGTAGGCAGCAGTAGCACCACTGTCCATGAATGTGTCTGATCTCTTCTGAGCTCATTTTTACTTGGCCTTTGTAACATCCTCTGGCATTATATAGCACAATTTAATTAGACTTTCTTTTGTAGATCTGGGCCTCTTGGTTGTAAATGAGCTTAGATGGCAATTAAGAAGGCTTTTAACATGGAGAAGGGAAGTCATGAAGCTGCTCAGACAGATTGGATGTGTGAGGGTGAGCACTGAAATGTGCAATGCCAAAGGCCTGAGCAACTGAAGGTTATGACTGCCAAAATGGAATAGCAGTAATTTCCCACTTCTTTCAGGATTTGCACTTACAAGAAATAAAGAGATTAATTATGTGACAATATGAGAATGTCAGAACAATGATTTATTGCATGACGTACATTATCAATGAAGTTTTGGGTCATCATGCAGGTAACTGTTAATATGATTGCCTGTAAATGAAGATGGTTTTACCATATTACCTTTCCATTCACTTCCTTACTAAGGCTTGAACTGAATAGTCTTCCAAATTTGTGTGTATCATGGGTTTGTATCACTGTGCTATGGTTTCTGGTTATTCTCAGCCCTTTGTTTATTTCTATATACTACATTCCTAAGACAACTACAGAGCCTTTTTTTGAAGAGTGACAATCTAAACCTATGGCAGCTTTTAATTAATGTATCAATAGAGAAATGCACAGATTTAACCACAATGACTTAGAGTGGTTTTCAGGCATAGGTTTAGGTTTTTGAGCTGTGGAGCTGTAGGCACACCAAGACAGCTCATCAAGGGGATCACAGTGGACAGAACTGGTGATCCTTATTGTAACCTGGTGAGCAAGGTATGCTGGCACATCCCTGCAGGAGAGCAGCAATGCTGCTAACCTTCCCTGAGCAAGTGCCAAGGGGGGGGCCTGCTTGGGTCTGGCACTTCTCTTGTCAGCTTGCTTGATTCTTAACATTGTTTTGTTAAAGCAAAATGTTAGTGTCTAAAAACTCTTCATTTCCTTGACTCCCTTTCTCCAGGCTTAGTGTCTTGTGGGGGTGACATCAGTCTCACAGAGGGAGGGTCTGCACTGGGTGACAGAGGCTGGGGAGGACCCAGGGGCTGGGGTCCCTCACTCTGCCTCTGGCTGTGCCATGGATCCCAGCTCTCTGAGCACTTGTACTTGGAGCACTTTAGAAAGGCAGATTCCACCTCCCAGCACTCATGTGGAGAGAAACTGGAGAGAGGTGAATGGGCCCACAGCAGCAAATTTGAATTATGTGCTAAAGCCTTATTTTCAGTGTTCTGTTTTGGGAAAGAGCTCATGGATCTCAATCCAAAGGAGAGGCAGGGCACCCTTCTGACAGGCTTCTGGCCTGGTCTAAATGCTCCCTGCTCTCCATCCTCACTGACAGCTGGAATGGACTCCAGAGCCCTCCTCCATTTGCTCAGGGGCTCTGCCTGGCTGAGCTGATGGGCTCAGCTGGGCTGGCATCCAAAAATATCTTCTTTCAGGTGTCTCTATGTGGAGGGCTGGAGCCAACCCTGTCCTGAAACTCTGAAACCTGGAAACTTAATGATAAACTGCTGCCCTAAATTCAAATTCGTCTTGGAGACATCACATCTTCATTAATGCTGCTACTGAAGGGAGCAGAGAGGTGATGCTAAGGAACTTGGGACAGCAAATTCCCACAGAGTTGACAGTAGGACTGCTGTTTTAATGAGAACTGTGCACAGAGTTCTGCTTCTGTGGGAAATTCTAGTGGCAGTTCCACTAGAATTCCACATTTCTTCTGTGGAAGACACAGAAAAAAATCTTGTGGAGAAAGATAGCTGAATATTCTGATTGGCAAGAATTACATTTTAAATTTTATTTTTGATTTAAAATTTCTGAACTAAATAACTTGAGGATGAAATCAAGTTACTCTAGATCTAATGTGTTAGAACAGATGTTATAATTTTTGAAAATGTTTTACTAACTGAAGCAAAATGTTATAGAAAATCTTCCTGCAAGACATTTCAGTATTGAGTAGGGGAATTTTTCTAGTTGAAACATATTCTGACAGAATGCTTTAAGCACACTTTGTGTTTGTTTTGAATACTCTCTTTAAGGGGTTTTAATGCACTTTTATAATTTCAAAGAAAATTAAAAAAGAATAATAAAGATAAAACAAAATCTTTCTGGGATTGGGAATATTTGGCAATAATGGGCAACACAAACCCAGAAAGCATTTTTAAAATGGCCTGTATGCTCTTATTGTTTCACTCTGAAAAGTAATTGCTTCTGAAAACTACCACCCTTCTTTTATATAATGCTCAGATGTTACAGTGCTTTCATTAATTTATACTGGCAACATTTTAAGACACCCCTCCAGAAGCACACAGAAGGGGGAAATTTCCTGGGAATGTTCCACATCTCATGGACCACTGGTACCATTTGCTTGCAGCCATAGAAGAGTTTCCTGTTTTCATATATTTCTCTTTAGGAGTAGAGTGGGTTGGTGACAAAAAAAGGCTCTCAAAATACATCAGTGTTGCCAAGGCAGAAATATAAAGCAGCAATTTGAGGATCTTGAGGGCACTATGCAGACTGTTAAACTAATGGAACAGCTGTTGCTGACAGAGGGGCAAGGTTTTCAGGGCTTTGAGAAACTCTTGTTAAGCTTGGTAGATTTGTTGCAGATGTTGGAAATTCAGACACTAACTGTTCAGCAACTAAAGAGAATATTTTTTAAAAAAAACCTGAATATTCAGGGGAGATGTATTGACCAACAGATTATTCCAAATGCCATTTAATGGTCACTCAAAAAGTGATGCTCCCTCCTGCCAGATCGCCAGCTCATCCATTCAGGGCTGTTGGTTATTACTTCTATATCAGAGTCTTTCCTTCTGCTAAGAATTTGTACCAGTTCCTTGAAAAGGTAGAGCAGAGACCATTGTTTCTCATTGTGAATTTCATGTCCCCCAGAGCATGAAATGCTACTGTGTTTGTAGGGAATGCCCCAACGAAGGCAGGAATGATGCATCTGACTCCATGTTCTCAGAATAATTTATTACTTAATGATACTATATTGTATTAAAGAATACTATATTGTACTAAAGAATACAGAAAAGATATTTACTGATTGCTAAAAAGATAATAATAAAAACTCTTGACTCTTTCCAGAGTCCCAACACAGTTTGGCCCCAATTGGCCAATGAGTTAAAACAACTCCCACCAGAATCCAATCAGGCAATCACCTTTGGGTAAACAGTCTCCAAGAACATTCTACACATGAGCACAGCACAGGAGAAGCAAATGAGATAAGAATTGTTTTCCTTTTTCTCTGAGGCCTCCCAGATTCCCAGGAGAAAAATCCTGGGCAAAGGAATTTTTTCAGAGAATGTGAATGCCACAAAATGCAGTCAGAGGCTTGCTGCTGATCAATCCTCTGAGGCTAGGGAGGGCAGCATGAGAGGTGGGTCAAGAGCCCCATTCAGCTTAAACCAGCCCAGCAAGAGTGAGGCCACAGGGTATGAGCTGCTCTGCCTCTGGCCATGGTACACAACAGCCTCTATGGGCTGAACTGAGCTGCTGCTTCTCGTGGTGTGGTTTAGGCAGGCTCAGAGGCTCAGGGCAGGAGACCTTTGGGTTGTAGAGAGAAGAGAGAACAATTTTTGGTGGTTCATTGTTCTTGCAGAGAGGCCAATGTGTGCCAAGCTGGAGGCTGATCAGAGCTCCCCCAAGAAAGAGGTTGCACCAGGCTAGCTGGATGCTGGGTGGGTGTCTTTGGATTTTAGGAGACTCATGGTATTTAAGAACATATGTTGTAAAAATGACAGATTTGGATCAGTTTGGGAAAACTAAGACCAAGACCTCAAACCAAGACCTCTTTTAGATCATCAGTGTTCCAAGGCAAGTGCAAAATTGAATAAAATAATGTGAAGAAGTTGGTGACTTGAGTTCATAGTATCTTCCATAATCTTCCTCTGAGAGTGGTCCATCTTTTCTTGTCCTGAGGACTTTCCTGTGCTTCGACCTGACAGTGGTAACACAGTGCCTGGTGCTGGGAGTTATTTTAAAGTTTTCTGATTTGGACAGAGACGACCATGACAACAGAACCCACATAAAATTTTCAATTATTTCTACATAGGTTTCTAATGAAAGATCCTTCTGCTATGAGATAATTGTTTTTTAAGTACTTCCTGGATGACTGCTGGGTTAGAATCCCATCAGTTTGGATCTATTTTCACAAATCCATAGAATAAGCAGCAGTCTGTTATTTGCAGAGCTTCCTGGGAAGGAAGCTCCTGAAACACAAGCCTGATTTTCACTGTAAATGCTTAGTACCCCCCCTACTGAACTTAAAAGAAATTTCTGGAATAATAGAATTGGACTTTTTTTCCTTTTTTTCTTTTAATGATAATAGAGCATTTTAAAAAATTGCATACAAATCCAAGTGAAATGAGTGGAGATAACTCAGAAAATTAAGAACTGAAAGGCTGTATTTATATTGATTCTGTTTTTTTCCTAATAATTACATGGTAACAAAATGCTAAACTAATGGTACCAAATACAAAAGGAAGAGGAAAAAAAATCAATACTTATTATATTCAGACTCAGAATGGTCAAACAGCTATGACCACTTTTTGACACATTTGCCAATATTTCTTTCTGGCCTCCTGTTAGCAGCTGTCTGGTGAAACCTGATGAAAGGACACAAAAGGATAAATCCATCCAGGGTATAACTTGAGAGGAATGACTCTGGGGACGTGTTCAGTCCATTATGGAGCAGGGAATGCCAGCTGATTGGCATGACTCCAACAATAAAATATTGTATCCAAAGATGGAGAAAATACATTAAGCACATATTGTTTTTTCCCCCAAGTATATGCAGAGCTATGAATATTATATTTTCAAGAATATGATTATCTTTAAAAGATAATTGTCTTGGATATGTTTTTTTATTCTTCTTGGTTTTGGATTTGTAAGTTGAGGGAGACTCCCCTTGGTGGAGGAATTTTTATTTTGTTTGTCTGTTCTAGGAAACCTTTCTTGTTTATGATGAGAAGGATGGAGTCTTTAGGTGTTCAATTAGCATAAAGTAAAATGTAAAATTTGGTCACTACAAAGAATCAAGACAATTTCCTCAGGCTTCAACTTGGCTAGAGAAACAATTTAGAAATTCCAGTAGAAATGTTTGTGACAGGGCTAAGATCAAACCTAGAAGATATCCTCTTACTCAAATACACTTGTTTACAATTGAACCCCCCAAGGCTTCTGAACTTTAATTATTTTGAAATTCTCTCTCTGGAAGGTCAATGAGCCAGAGTAGGAGCCACCCTATTGCTCTGTGGCTTGTTCAGAGGGGTCCAGGTTATGACCAAGCCACTGAAACCACTGAAGTGCTAAAGAGATGCGAAGAAATGCCATGTTCCTTGCTCAAACTTGTGCTTTGTTCTACAAAAAAAACCAAAAAAAACCAAAAAACAAACAAAAACCCAACCCAAAAACACAAACAAAAAAACTCCAACAACAACAAAAAATTAGTCCTTTCAAATTACAGCTATGGGCTTAGAGGGACTGACATACTGAAGCTTGCCAAAAGTGAGATGGAATTGCCATGAAGGGAAAGTTTGCTATGTGTGGGATGATGTGACTTCACACCTTTGGAAGAAACTCTGAGGAATATGAAGTCAGGATGTGTAGACAGACACTTGTTCTGATTTTTGGGCATGTTTTGAGACCCTGCTTTGCACAGAATGATGTCCTGTATCCTACACTTGAGAATGACAGAGAAATAGGAATGTTACAAATGGACACAATGCCACCACCTTCGTTTTCACACAGTTTTCCTCAAGAGGTATCTGGTACATAGTATTACTGATAATGTAGCCAGCTGTCCAAGATTCAGCTGTACCAAGGTACTGTGTTGTTTTATTTCTCTGAGAGCTGGGAATGTCACAGGAAAATGTCTTTGGCAAGCAGAATCCAGGTTTATTTTAAATCCTGCTTCTACAACTTCCATAATCATTACCCCTTGTCCTATTGGAACAGACCCTGCTGAGAAGTTTGTCCCCATCATTCGTGTAAGTCCCCTGAAAGGCTGCAGTGAGGCCTCCCTGAAGCCGCCTTTTCTCCATGCTTAACAGCACATTGCCAGGTCACGTCCAGCCTCTCATCCACCGGCATTCCCAGGTAGTTCTTGCAGGGCTCTCTCTATCCATCCCTCCATCCCTCCGCCTGTGTCCATACTGGGGGATGTCCCGACCCAGGCCAGGGGCCCGGCATTTGGCTTTGTTGAGCCTCCTGAGGTTCCCATATGCCCCTTGTTGAGCTTGTCCAGGTCCCTCTGGATGGCATCCTGTGTCTCGGGCGTAACCTGTGAATTGCTGGCGGTGCCCTGACACAGCGCACCCGACTGCCCAGGCAGCGAGCGAACGGGTGAGCATCCGCCAGGGGATGCCGACGCGGGGGACACGCTGGGACAAACCGGAGCGTGCGGACGAGCGGGGCTGGGTTCAGGACGGGCAGGGCTGGGTTCAGGACGGGCAGGGCTGGGCTCAGGACGAGCGGGGCTGAGTTCAGGACGGGCAGGGCTGGGCTCAGGACGAGCAGGGCTGGGCTCAGGACGAGCAGGGCTGGGCTCAGGACGCGACACTGGCCGCGGTGCCGCCGGGCCAGGCCGGGCCTCCCGGGCCGGGGGCACCCGCCCGCTCCGGCAGCGCCTGCAGAGGGCGCTCCCGGCCCCCGTTTGGAGGCGCTCCCGCGGGGATAACGAGCGAGAGGCGCCGCAGCTCCAGCGGGCTGGCCCGGGAAAAACATTAACACCGGCAACAGGCCTTCCAGGGAAAACAGCCGCGTGTGTACAAAAGGTGGTTTGATTTTTTTATTTTTCCTTTCCCCCCACTTTTTAAAAATTTTCTTTTTTCTTTTTTTTTCTTTTTTTCCCTTTTTTTTCCTTTTCTTTCTTTTTTCTTTTTTCTTTTCTTTTTCTTTTCTTTTTTTTTCTTTATTTTTCTTTTTTTCTTTCCTTTTTATTCTTTCTTTGTTTCCCTTCCCCCTCCCCCTTCTTCTTCTTTTTTTTTTTTTTTTTTTTTTTTTTTTTTTTTTTTTTCTTCATTGCATTCCAGTGTTTTTGAGAAATTGTGCTGGTTTTGACTGGGGTAGAGTAAATTTTCTTCATAGTGGTTAGTAGGGGGATTTTACCCTTCCAATTTCCTTTATCCCACCAAAGAGAGTGAGTGAGAGGCTGCGTGGGGCTGAGCTGCCGGCCGGGGTTAAACCACGACATGAACACTCAAACCGTTTGAAATAGTTGCAGGGTCACTACGGCAAATACGGTGCCCAGGGAAAAGAGGCTTGTGCATTTTTCCATGAACTCTTCATTTTAAGAAGTAACTAGCAACAAAGGAAGAAGAGGTGGTCTGAGTCTCTTGTGGGATGCCTGTGGGTGGGAGTCAGGATGGATTTCCGCCTGTTCTCCTCTCTCCCCTGGTGCTTTAACCATAACTAACTGAAAGGAATTTCCTATACTTGGAAGAGTTTTTATGGTGGCTGAAAATGCAGATGCGAAGTGTGCTCACCTTTACTCCAAATAAAAGAAGCTCTGGGTGAAATAAAGCCTCAAAGAAGATTTAGCACTTCATGAAATCTTGAAAACTACAATGTTTTGAATTCATACATGGAATAAGAACATATACTTCAGATAGGATTTTTATTTCATGATTCTCTATGCCAGATAATTTGGGGTCTTGGATATATAGGTAGGGTATGCTGTACTTTCCAAGTCCAATACTTTTTAATCACATCAATACCTTTGGGTTGGTCTTACTGAAAAGTTGCCTGTCTTTTAGCTAGTAGAATATAAAGTTTGTTTCAAATAAATACGGATGCTCCTGTCCTAATGGTGAAGTCAAACCTGCCAAAGTACTAATCTGGCTGTCTGAAACGAAAATAATACCAAGAAAAACTCAGTGGTTTTAATTTTTTCAGACTAAAAACAATGTGATAAACTCCTGTAAACATTTGGGATGCATTAATGTTTTCCTGATTCTTCTAGTTGTGGTTTTTCAGGGCACAATTCATATTTGTTTGCAGACACTGGCAGGGCGGACGGTGTGCTCTGAAAAGCTGCAGGCACACGCTGCTTCAGCAGATTCCAGGGATTTGTTCTCACTGTTTATTCCAAAAATAAGAACATCTCCTCCTAATAAATGTTGTATGCAAATGTGGTTCAGTCATTTCTACATGAGATTCTAATTCATTCATTTAGAGATGTTCATTTTGTAGTGTATGCAAATTTGCATATGTAATTCAGCAAAGGCAGAAGCAATCTTTTATTCTTATCACTTCTGACATTTTAATCAATGATTTATGTCTTATTCTTACATTTTTTAGCCCTACCTCGGAATGCTAAGGCAGATTATTATGCATTGATATTTCTATACATATATAAAGCTCATTAAGGCTCTTTGACAGAAAAATGGACAAAGTGCAGGAACAGGGGGCAGGCATTTGGGGGCTTATGCTTTACCTTCTCTACAGGATGGTTTTGCTCATTTGATAAACAGCTTCCCCATGTTAATGTTGCTCCATCTGTGCAATAGAGATAGTACTGCCCAAACTCAGAGGTGAGACTAATTGTAGTTTTTAAAGCTTCTTGAGCTCCCTGGCTGAAACTGCCATATAAATATTCTTCTGGTCACAAAGAAAATGAATGAGCTACAGTCCTAGGTAATGGAGATATCATCCATTATTTCTAGGTTTTGTCTGTGTCAAAGGTGTCTGCAGAATGGTAACTTCTTTTTCTAGAGACTACCCCTTGTAGGTATTCACAGTCACACACTCACTAACTTTTTGACAAAACACAGCTTTTATTGCTATTTCCTTCTTCTGACTTCATTGGCTTTCCAGATCTGAGGGACTCAAGTGAATTTTATTACCTCCTAGGCACCATCAACAGAATAATTTATCCAGTCTCAATGCCAGTCAGTAATTCCTGTGTGAATCCTTGGAGGGCAGTTGAGTTACAAAGATGATTGGGAAAGGCCAAATTGTAAGACACGGCATTACAGAGGAGTAATTTTAAAGGCCTGATTTAACCAACAGACCTTTACAGCTGGGATGAATAAGTGAATAGAAAAAAATCAGCTGGGATCCCAGATTGCCTTTTGAGGCTGTACCTGGGTCTCCATATTTAGAAGAGTGATGAAAGAAAACAACAAGGAATTTTTCAAAAGTGTAACATCAACTTAAAGGGTGAAACTATAGTCTGCAATTCTTTCAGAGTTAGAGCTTTGATTATGTGATTTTTGGAAATACATTTGTATTCTTATATGCAATAAAATCAGACTTGCACCCTGAAGGAATCCAGTTGCAATTTTCACAAGTGTAAATCCATCAATAGTACTTGTCAAAAGCAAAATCTCAATCATGTTTACACTTCGAAATGGAAACTATAAACTTATACTTTGTGCTTAGAGCTGTGTGTTTGGTAAATGCCACACCATATTTCTGGAGAACACAGGTATATATCATAATTCTATTCTTTATTCTGTAAGACTGCTGCAGCTGAAGTTCACAGTGTCCCTCTAAAAGGAGAATTTCAGGAGGATACCCAAAGTCACAGTCCAAACACTTTTCATCAGAGTAATTTCTGAATTACTCCTGCTGTACACTCTGGTCTGCATCCCTTATTTGAGTAAATCCCTGTGACTGCAGTTGCTCAATAGTTGGCCCAAAGCAAGGATGGCAGTCACAAGAGTCCCAGAAGATAAAACTGGGTATTTTCATTATAAGAAAATGCAGCCTGATATCTAATTCTACACAGGTATTGTTAAGAGTCCTCTGAGGGACAAATACACCCAGATAATCTTGATGTCATGCTGTCAAGCCCAGAGTAATGAGAATAAACAAGATAAACAACTAGCACTATGAGTTTCTTTCTAGTAAGTGTAGTAACAAAAGTAAACATTTTTGACATTTGTGTAAAGCTAAACAACCTTAAGAGAGATGAGTGCACACCTCTCTGATCTTGGACATGTAGCTTAAAATATGTAGGTTTGTCACTGTTGCTACTAGTGAAGAAAAGTATAAATTCTCAGGAGGTGCTCAGGAGTCAAAGAAAGATGGGTAAAATAAGCACTGGAGTATCTTATCTGTGTCACTTCTTCTAAAATAATTACTCAGACTGTTTTTTTTCCCCTAAGCAAACTATTTTAAGAGTTGCCTAGTTCCACAGGATAGGCAACTATCTTGAAAATAAAATAAAATGTGTTATTTTCAAAACGCTTTGATTCCAGGGGCTGGAGTTCTAAAAAAGTCATTGTCCATACTCTTTCTCCTTGTCCTTCTCCTGACAGGTGGGAAAAAAAGCTCAAGTGTTCATATTGTCAGGAACTGCATTTTATTCTTACATTGCCTAAACATTTCCTATGTTATACAGACATTCCAAACATTTTTATTTTACTTCTCTTTATTTTAGTCTAGTTTATATAAAATGTGAAAAATAACAGCAGGGATTGATGTTCTTGTGTTTTCTGTTGTTACTGAGACCAGACCTCAGAACCACAGAGTTGGTAATGTGGAGTAAAGGAAATAAACTCAATTGTAACTGCAACGGTTTATTATTTCTTAACCTTTATCCTACAACATCCTCCAACCTTCCACTTTCTGAGGGGCAGAAGAATACCAACTCCTGTAAATGAGAAAACAGGAAAAGGAAGGAGATTTGGACTGTGTAAAGTGCAAAGTGATTTCTGCTTCTGTATCAGAGACAAACAAAACAGACACATTTTCAGTTACGTACATATATTTTGTGCTTTTAATCCCAGGATATGTGGTGTAACAGGAAAGTCAGCCCAGAGCAGCACATTCTGCTACTATGGAGCAGATCTGCTCAGCCAGTACCCCAACCTCTCAAGTCATTTGAACATTTCATAAAAAGCTGCACTTCTGGAAGGTTTGATATTTTTTCCAGTATCCACACAGGCCCTAGCAATTTATTTTTTGGTAGTATGTACCCATTAATTGAATTTCAGGGTTTTCCTGTGTGGTTTTAAAGGTAATTTGGCTGGAGGTAAGACTACAGACCCCAAGGGCTGGAGCCAGCATTTGTTTCACATAAGTCACAGGTTGCTTTAGGTTACATTTTCTTTGGAATGAAAAGCTAATTTGTTTAGTTATGTTGGTCTGAGGGCATCAAATTGGACCATACTGTCACTGGTAACAAAAACAAGCTCACAGACTGCTCAGGACATCAGTAAAAGTAATTGGTCAAATTACCTCAGCCAGCCATAACTCTAAAGGTAGACATCTGATAAGTAAGTCTTCACCTTTCAGGAGCTATTAGTCCATAGATCATTCTTGACATGAAATGGGCTTCATTTCCACAGCTTTAGCACCAGAAGGGTTTTTTCTCCTTAAAAATAACAGCTGTGCACAAGATAGCCCTGAAAATTTTATACCAGTAACTATTATCTTACTGAATCATACCTTAAGAACACTTCTCATTGGATATTTGAGTGTATTTTGTAATTGTACTACTCATCCACTGAAGCAACACCTTTCAAACCAGACCTTAATACCAACTCCAAGCAAAAGAAGCTATCATGCTTCCATCTGCTAATAGTAAGATGAAATAAGTTTAATTATTTAGTAAAATTGTTTGTGCACAAGTGGCTTCTCTTTCATCATCATGACTCAGACTAACAGAACAATTTTCTTACACTAAAAGAGTATTTTTAAAGTTATGAGTTATATGGCCTCTCTTCTTAAAATTTTTATGCTGCACTTCACAGCAATGTGAAATTATTATAAGGAAAGATGGCAGAGTTGTTTGAATAACAAGAGGATGCTCTCTCTGTTGCTGGAGCAGGCACCACCCAAACCCCTCTGGTGAACAGTGCAGGTGGGCTCCCAGGTCTGGAGTCCCTGGGGCTTTCCTCCTTTGCTTTAAGATGGAAGGAGCCCTCTCACAAAGGGCTATCTCTAACAGATAAAATCTGAATTTAGATCCACATACTGTGCTTCTCTTCTTATATTGACTTTGGTGAAGAATTAAAATTTAGGAAGAGTAAAGACATCTCTGCCTTTGAAGTTTAGTTCTCTTCACAACTGAAAGAGTTGCACCACCATGTTACAACGCATTTACCTCCTGGTTTGGTAATTTTTTTTTCAAGATTTAATAGGTCTGGCTGCATTGGTTTTGACAGAATGAATTACTCTAGAGGATCAAAGGTGTTAGTATGACCCTGGCTTTTTACAGCATTAAAGGATAACCAACATACAAGGTTTCAGATGCAAGAACTTCAGCCTCCTTACTCTGATGATCTTTTAGTGTTGTCGGGAAGGAAACATTATATAAGGCATCTGAAATGTGACTCATTAAAACTTTTTGTTCTAACATCACTTCCTATAAATGGTTTTTACAACTGAGGAGACATAAGTAAATTCTGTTTCACATTATCTTGTCATCTCTTCTTTGATAGGAAGGAGGAGGAAAAAAGGGAGATCATCCTGGGTCATGCATACCAACTAAAATTCCTGCTTTGGCAAACTGTGTAAAGAAGCAACTGCTCATAGGCATATCACTGGTGAAACAAAGAGCAGCCCAAGTTATGGGACAGACAGAATCTGTGACCACCAAAGCCTGAATAAGCCTCCATGGATACCTGGAGCTTGGACTGTAAGCTGAGGCACCACAGAGGGAACCTGAGGAAAAATAAAGGCAGTACTCTTGTCCTGATGTTGCCTCAGACCAAAGGGCAGGTAAACAAAGCTGGGGAGAAGAATGTATCACTGATAATGGACAAGGAAAGCCAACACAGCAACTGTAATGAAATCAGCTAATTTTCTAGCTATTTATATGTCTGCACCACATAGTTTACAATCAAACTAATTTTGTTTGTATCAATTAGCAGAAGTTCTGCCTCCTTACACATAGTCCAGTATTAAAAGAATGATACTTCTGCAGTATCTAGCTAATACATAAATGTCCTGATGATAGTCAGAAATGGACAAACCAGCAACCACATCCCAAATGGATGTCAGCATGCAAATCTTGATCACACAGAGTTTGATATATATAGGTACATGAGAAATCAGGGTGCTGCTTCTTGAAAATCTACGATGTAATGCTGAATTCCAGCCACTACACAAAGAACATGTGCAGACAAGGGAAAAAAGCTTTGTTACTCTCTTGGTTCAAACTTTGGTACAAGCTATTGAAAAAACCAAACAAAATACTATGCTTTTAGTTCTTCCCATTAACGGCTTGTTTCACTTTGTACCTGTTTTCACATTTCAACAAGTCATTCTTATGTGACAGAAAAAGAAAAGGGAGGCATTACAATACCAAAAAACTGCTCATCTGAGTTTAATTTTTATTTTTATAATTATGAAAATAATTATAATTATTTTAATTTTTTAATTATTGATTGAAAATTACTGTCTCTGCAAGCTGTTGAAAGATGTTTTCATGATATATTTTTCATCAAAAATGCCAATCTTCCTTCTCAATAGTTCTGCCTTTAGTTTGCCTAGTCCTTCATCTGCTAAAAGGAGTCTCCTTTGAGTGACACTCCTTTGTGGGACACTCCTTCGTGCAGCACATAAACACACCTCGTTCAGCCATTATTTGTAGTAGGACTGTCTCAGAGGGTCACTGAGATGAGGCAGGTTAGAAGAAATGCTCACTTAAAGTCAGCAACAAGTGATCCAAGGGGGTGCATGAGTACCAGCCACTTGATAATCACTGCAGGATAAGTCAGGCTTGGTGCTGCCTGTGCCTGGTGCATCCTGAAAGGCACCAAGAATGATCTGATGTGGAGATCTGTGGGTTGAATCAATGCATAGTTTGTCTTTAGGATTATCCAAGTACCAAATGCAACAGCAATCCTTTGCCTGATCTTGACAAGCTGGGAATTGACAGTTCCTCATCTTATTTCGTGTCTTGGAAGCCAAGGTTCTGCCTTGCTTTAGTGCGAGAAAGAGGGGCTGAGGGACCCTTTGCTATCCAGGGCCTTGAACTGCTCACTATTGCCTTCCTCAGTGTCAGCAGCCTCCAACCTGGGGAGTGGAACTATAAACATTCCAGTGAAATATTAAGTGTGAGAGCAGATCTGACAGAGACAGGCACTGTCAGCACTGATGCAGGTGCTGGTGAGACAGCAAGAGAGCAAACGCAGGGAATTATGAGGAAGCACCATTCCCAGGGTCACACTGCAGTCTGGCTGACAAAGAAGTGTCAGTTTCTGGCAGAGATGTGGCTTTGTGCTGCCTCCCAAGAAGGGAGCAGAGAGACCACTACCCTCCAGCTGCTAGTGGGCTAAAATTTTTCCACTGAGATGTTTTTTCCTGGGATTGCTGTTTCTTCTTTTATATTTGCAGGCATCTTTCCCATTACTATTATGTGTATCAGGTTGTCCTGAAGGCTGTCAGGGTTTCAGAGCTAAATCCATGTAGCCACAAACCCAGTGAGTCTTAAAAGGTATCTTGCAGTTTATGATTGTCAGGCATTTGTAAATTATGTGGTCATCAGGAGTTTCGGTACACAGCAGAAATCTTTTTTTGTATGCAACCTGAAAAGTGTTGCTCCCAAAGGATGTTGATTAAAAATTTTAATAGGGGTTTTAACAGCCAAGCTACATGAAAATGCTCAGCCTTTAAGTACTGTCTCCAGCATTAATAAAATTACTGGGAATACACTCTGCATTTGTGTTACAATTATCCCTCAGTTTCTATTTTGTTCCTCTAGATCATCTTGCTTCTTTCAAGTATCCTGTCTCCATGATTTATTGCTAGATCTGCTTTGTCACCATCTGCTCTGCTATTGCTCAAGAAAGAACAAATCCCCAGAAAATATTACTGTCCAGACTAAGCACCATATATGCATCCTTTGCACATTCAGCCAAACATTGACGAATGGCAAACTAGACTATAATCACAAATTCCCTCCTTTCCTGTTCACTACAGTTCAAATTCATATAAAAAACTTGGTGGAATTCAGCTATCCTCCTTGGGGATATAGGTTACCATCTGTCTGGTTTCCAGTGGTACATTTAAAAAACATTTGTCCCATTTTCATAAAACATCCTGCTGTACAGAAACCATTTTAATATCTAATTACACAACATTATGTATCACATATGTCACAACCAGTATAATTTGGTCTAAGTTTCTCTTATCTAGTTTAGTCTGTTTTGCTTTTTTAAATTGAGTTATGCAAACACCTATAAATCCAGTAGTATGCCTCTAGCTAGAGTAATTAAAAAAATAAAATAAGTAAATACTGAACTGCCTGAAGAATATTTTGGATTTAATTTGGTAATTTATATAAGATCTTCATTTCAAAAAGAAGAAACATTTTAAACTAAAGGTTAGTGTACTTACCATTGCATTTAAAAACCCCAAATTGGTAAAAGCAGACAAGAGGATGGTAAAAGTTATCAATTATTATGGTGCCCAAACATTTGCCAAAAATATAGCAAAATAAATTATTCTTTCCCACTTCTCAAATCTTTCTGGTGGTCACCCAGAGGACAGTCACTCTGTAGTCAGTCAGGGGACAGTCTCTTCCCAAGCCACATCTACTCTGGGTATGTGATGTGAAGCCTGCTCAAGCCTGTGGGAGGCTTCCCAAGCCATGATGCTGTCAGGGACCTTGGGAGAGGGTCTGGGAGAAGCAGCCAGGCTGGATCACAGCTGGGCTGTGGTCACACCCCTGGCCAGCCCATGGGCCATCAGTGACTGCCCCTGAGCACCTGTACAAGGCAGTTTAAATGCTCTGGTGCAAAGATGCTCTGGGAGCATTGTGATTTCAAGTGATGATGAAACTTCTTCATACCAAAATCCCAGGAAGCGGCAGCATTCCTTGTCCTAGGCCTTGCACCTTCCCTGGCTGGGCTGTATTTCTGCCCTGCTCATGCAGGGATGATGCTCCAGCAGTGGAGGCATGATGCCCAGAGCACCCTGGTTCCCCATGCCCTGGCCAGGATCTTTCTTCTTCTCCCCCAGAAATGAGGGCATTCCTCTTGGAGAGCCCCAGCCTGAGTGGGATGAGACTCTCAGGAGCTGGACCTGAATGAGAAGAGACACAAATTTAAGTAAGAAAAAAAATCTTCCCTTTTGCTACCTAGAAATTCAAGTAGACTCCTTGGCTAAAAGTGATGGTATCCAGCACCAAGTTGTGTCATGATACTTTTTTGTGTTATCAGGTTCTGGAAGACTCAAATAGCATTTCCCACAGCTACCCCAAGGAGAACACTTGCAGCAGACCACTCTTGAGATGAGATACAGATGATGGATAGCAGCAATTATTTTTTTGAGAAGAAATTTTTTCCTGTCTGTATCTAGTCAGAAAGCAGCTATCTAGTTCACAGCTATTTGTCTAAGAGGAGCTATAAATTTAACTAAAATTTGCAGGGAACATACACTCTGAAGGGTGGTGGAATACTTCCCTGTAATCACATTGGTTCTGTCAGGCTGAAACTGAGCCAAATTACTCAGAAGTCTCCCTCAATTTCTCTGAGTGTTCCAGATAGATATGAAAAAGTTGGTCCAAAGAACATTGTTAATGATGGAGTGTGTAGTATATGATTTCCCCCCAAAACTCAGAATCACTTTAGAAGAACATGCAGAACCAAGAAGCTCATCTCAAAAGCAGCCAGGCTTGGTTAACCAGCCTGTCCCCACTGAGATGCCTTGTGCTCTTCCATGTGGGAAGGACTCTGGCTGTTTGCAAAGAAAAGGTCTGTTCTGAGGAAGTGTCTTGGTGGAGCAAGGGAGAGAGGGGATCGTTAGATACATAGAGATATTTTGAGAGACTTAACTCATTCCTAGAGGGTGAATGGACTTCACCCAAGGTGTGTGACTGGGAAAAGGAGAATCACATCCCCCAGGACTGGTCATTGTTTGGTTGCACATTAGCAAACATCAGTTGTGTGATGTCCTGAGCACACTGTGGGCACCTGAGCAGGCTGCTCATGACACAGAGGGAGAGGCAGGACTGTCAGCAGTGCAGCACCAGAGGCACACATGTGTCAAAGCTAGCCATCTTTTGCAAACGATGATTATTTTCATGTTGTTATTGGTGGTAAATTGAATTCATAGTGGTAAATATCAGACAGAGAGTGATGTAATTAAAAAAAATGGACATGGAATCCTCAGGAAGAATGGCAGAAAAGAAGGGAAAGTTTGCAAACCACACAGATTTTAGAGAACTTGTTCTGTTCTAAAGACATCCCAGTAGGACAGAAAAAGCTCTTTGTAGGAAAAACTTCATAGGCATCAGATATTTCATTATACTGCTGAGCTAGTCAATGAGATTTAGAAAGTATTCAGCTATCAATACCAAAGCCTATTTGATAACTAACCCCAGTGGTATTATTATAGTCTTGGTGCAGCTAGCCAGGAGAAAAACAATCTGATAGCCATGAAAATTTATCAGCTGTTTCAGGACAGATTATCTGACCAAGAACAGTATGACTCTGAAGTTATCTCAGAGGAGACCTCCTGAGTTCTATAATATTCAAACTGACATATGAATGAGTAAAAGAACACAGATAAGTATAATAACTTACATTTCATTACAAGTCTATTACTTACGTCTCTTACCTCTTCAACTATCCAATAAAAATATAAATAAATACAGAAGGAAAATTATTTCCAAATTCACCTTGCTGTAACTTTGCCCTTTTTTGCTGAGTGACAAAATTTTTAGCTTCTTGCCCAGAGCTTCATTTACGCATCTGCTCCTGAGCACATTCACTCATACAAAAACTGTGATTGCCAGAGCAATCATGCTTACAGCCTATGTACAAAATAATCCTCCATTTATGATTTGCCTATGCACAGAGGTCTAAGCACTCCAATAAAGGCAGGATTTAACAGGCATCTCACTTCTCATCATGGAATTAATCAGGACAAATGATGGTAAGGCAGGCATTTAATGGGCAGATAACAGTCATGATTTTTGCACACATAAAGATGTAGTATCTGATGTCCCTGACCTGTACAGTGGGACAGAAGCCAAAGGTTTGTATAAACTGATTAGAGATGAGAATGGAATAAAACAAGTAAATTATCTGTGTGATTAAGGTGCCTTGTGAAGGAGAGTGGTCACATTGCTTTAAGGAAATCTTGGCTCAGTCACAGTGAGGAAGCTGCTACTCTGGGCACCTACATGTTTTCCATAGAGTTTCTGGTGTCACCAGTTCCCTGCTGCTCATGTGCCATTAATTGACCAGAGGGATGCACAGCTTTGATCTCATGGATGCTTTCATTTTATTTAACTCTATTATAACTCTAATAACTGTATAACTCTAAATAAATCTCAGCATATTTACAATTCCTTTTTTTTGTGCTGAGTGTCCACATGGTTATGCAAGGAACTAATGTATCTAATCTTTCATCTCTAAGTGATGGGAATACTTGGCAGGATTCTTTGCATAAATCTGGAGGATGCACTAGGACAATATGTTAATTCCATTTTATGATTGCTGGCAAATGCAAGACAGGGATACACACATATTGATACTAGAACATACATTAATAAACTTAATGAGAATTTTAAGAATCTCAGATTCCTCAAAACAAAACAATATAAAGTGCTTTCTAATGATTTGCAAGAATGATAATTGTTTTAGTGTGTCTGTCTCAGTTCAACTTCTCTAACTAAATAAAAAGCCCTAGCTGGTATAATAAACTTCAGAATATAAAAGGTATATTCAATTTCAAACATATCTCCTGTTTACCAAAAGTTGACTTAATTATCTTCCAGGAAAAAATTGTTTAAATCTGCTTGGTTAGTTTATAAGAAGGTACTAAAGTAAGTCTACAAAATACAGATGCAACTTTGATTACAAACCAATATGACAAGATGAGTTTCATTATTAGTAACAGTGAACCTGAGCATTTTTGTTCTTACTGTGCTGAAGACTGTGATTTCCTGTAGAGTGCTTTTAATTCCTAAGGGGTATTTGATGTAGGGTGTGGGAACAAGCTGTTACAAAATCTGTGACTGGTCTAGCATCCACAGCTGAGAATGCCTGAGGACTGGGTATTCACAGCAGAACTACCTGTGTTTCATGTGAACACATGAGTTTTTATCCTGTGTTAAGTATTGGTGGTAAAGATCTGTAATCTGCTAGCAGAGACTTTTGCAAAATAATTTGCTGATAGTTAAGTTCAACTCTGAAGTGCTTGTGTAATAGAGTGATGTTTAACCATACAGCATGTGATCTGCAGAACAAAAGTTTTGGCTAAGAAAAAGATAAATAGGTGACTGCAGAGAAGTGCAATTATTCAAAATTGCAGAATTATGAAAATTTTACAGGAGAGTGCATTAGCTTATGAACAATTAAAAAAAACTTCTCATGGAAGTGTGAGATTAGGCCTTAACTAGGTTAATCTACATGGCATTTGTTTGTTTCACTCCTTGGTACTCTAAATCATAGGGTTTGTAACAGGTCTATTAATCAAAGTGATGGAAGAATAAAATATTCCCCCTTAGCCAGGAAGGCATCAAGTCAGTATCAAAATCACAACATTTTAATTTAAAGCTGTCTATCTGGACTTTGGAAATGTTTAGACTATGCAACCAAAAGTTAGAAACCAAACATTTGAACTAACCTGATAAAAAGTGATCATTAATTGAGGCTGAAGTCAACAATCTGGCACTGAAGAAATTTCTAGGCTCCTGAGCCAAAAGTCTGAAGTAAGATTAAGTTTGTAATAATTCATCATCAATTCAGGATGAGATAAGGTCTTTGAAGGAAGCCAAACATGGGTAATACAGGGGACTACAGGCAGTCTGAACAATAAACATTAACTTTTCTTCTGAGAGGGAGGCTAATGGTTCAGCTAATTTAAGGCTGATTCTTAGAACAGTATTAACAGTGATTTAGGGCTGAGGCTACTGACTATTATTGTTGTCAAAGATTTATATAGGCATGCCAGCTATCAAACCCAGCTGTTGGCCCAGTTGTGATAGGCAGTGTACTTGCACATATTAGTGCCAGCACTTGCTCCACTGACCTCAGTCTAAACCCCAGTGGTTTATTACTACAGGAGATACAAACAGCCTCAGTTACCCAGTGATAAACACAAGCAGGATGCTCTAGTTCACAGCCACCCAGAAGCAAAGGGCTCAAACCCAGGCTATGAGCAAAGCATGCTCTATTGAGCACTGTGGATTTTCAAGGGACAAACTGTGGCTGCTGGAGGTCTGCAAGGCCCACAGAAGTGGGTGGTAAAAGCAAAGTGGTTCTTTCTCTATGGCTGCTTTTGCCATATGCAATGGTTCCCACTTTCTTTTATCCCCCTAGTGTCCTTGAAAAGCTCCTTGAAAAGGACAGTTGTGCATAGGATAGAAGATGTAGGAGGGGGGCTGAAGGAGGACTCTTCAGTGAGGTATTTTCCCTTGGGTTTTTTCACTTGCAAAAAGGAGCCCTTGAGAGAGAGCAAAATGTTGCAGGTGTGCGTTACTGATATAATCTCTGTGTGTGGTACACTGGTACACCCTCCTTCTTCTCTCTTCCAGACTGTGGGGAGAACTCCTGGGCCTGAGCAGGTGCTTCTTGCAGCCTTGCTGGGGGATGAATAGAACTGGAGAATGGGACCAAGATTGTCCTGTGCTCCTTACCGATCCTTGCAGCTCTTGTGATACCAAGGCTGCATTCAGAACAGTCAGGTGAGACCATGCAAGCACTGGGCAGTAACAGCAGCTGGCACGGAGCAGAGGTGAGAGGCAGCTGGAGAGAGACAGGTACAGCTCAGGAGCGGTGAGGGAGAGACTGCTGGATGAAACATCCACTTTTGCCAGGGATCTGACACGGTGCTCTCGCAACACACTGCCCAAACTGGGCTGCAGCGATGTCTGCAGCCTGGCATCCCCACTGGAGCTCTCCCATCGGGAATGGGAAGTGCATTCCTCCTGCCCTCTTTCACCTGACTATTCTGAATGCAGCTTTCAGAGAAATAAGATCATTCAGAGAAATAATTACTCACCACACTCTTGCATGGTTTCACCTGACTGTTCTGAATGCAGCTTTGGTGTTACAAAAAACATCATTCAGGAAATAATTACTCACCACACTCTGTGCCATTTCTCATTCCTCACACAAGTCGTGCACAGTCTGTATCACGATGCCTCTTTTGCAACACATGCTCTGCGCTAACAGAAACTGCTGCCAGAAGAGGAAAAGCCGTGACATTTTGGGTATGAATACTCTCTCTCATGTCTCCTGGCGATCAACTGCTCCTGCCATGTCCCTGGCCTGCTCTGTAGATGGCAGTGTGCAGTTACTTTCTGTGGTATATTTACATACTAGCTGCTTTCTTGACATTTGCTGGAAAACTACTTCACTCAGTAAACACTGAAAATGATAACATCGAAGACTATATTTAAACACTGTAAATTTCATATCTGAAATAGGAGTATTTGTTAAGTGTTTGCTGTAAACTTTAGAGTATCATAAATCCAGTTGTTTTTATAGGTCAGATCTCAGAAGAAATCTAAGCAAAGAGACTGCAAAGTAGATAAGCAAAACAAAATTTCCTCAGGCTGTTGTAAATAAGAATAAAAAGTAATACTTAGAAATAAAGTTATTAATTCACCAAACACATGACTACATTCAGTCTACATGAATACTTGAAGTCAAATTCAAAAGCTAAATATTTTAAGTCAATGTTACTAGTCTCCAAACTAACTAATGTGTTCACCAAAACATTTTATGAATCTCCTCATAGTCCTTTAAAGTTTTAATCTTTTTTTAGTGTCCTACATGACAGAGTATAGCCTGTACATGTTTTCTTACATAATTTTTCCTTGAGTAACAATCAAGGAAAATTGCATTGATTCCTATGTGGTGGTAATGCTCTAAACTGCAAAGGGTGAAATGGGTTTGTGCAGACCCTGCTGTTTATGTCAGAGAATAATATAATCATAAAATGGGTTGGGTTGGAAAGGACTTAAAAAGTCATTTCTTTCCAAACCCCCTGCCATAGGCAGGGACATTTTTCATTAGGCCAGGTTGCTTAAAACCCTGTCCAACCCGGCCTTGAACTCTTCCAGGAATGGGGCATCCCCAGCTTCTCTTGGCAACCTGTTCCAATACCTCATCATCCTTACAGTGAAGAATTTCTTCCAAATTGCTAATCTACACCTCTCCTTGTTTATGTTAAAACTTTTGCCCCTTGTCCTGTCATTATTTGCTTGCGAAAAAGTGCCTCTCCAGCTTTCTGAAGGCCCCCTTTAGGTACTGGAAGATGCTGTAAGTAAGAAGATACTCTTCTCCAGGCTGAACAATCCCAGCTCTCTCAGCCTGCCCTCATGGAGCTCCATCCCTCCCATCATCTTTGTGGTTCTCCTCTTGACTTGTGCCAACAGGTCCATGTTTTTCTTATGCTGGGGGCCCAGAGCTGGACACAGCACTGCAGGTGGGGTCTCACAAGAGCAGACCAGAGGGGCAGAATCACCTCCCTGTCCCTGCTGGCCATGCTGCTTTTGAGGCAGCCCAGGATGTTTTTGGCCTTTTGGGCTACAAGAACACATTACCATCACATATCCACCTTTTCCCAAATGTCACTGAAGTACAGTTGATGCCAGCCAGGAGGGTTTGAGCTGAATTTTGTTCATAAAAGCTGGGCTTCAGGATTGGCACCTGATAACTAAAGCTAAGCATATAGGTGAGCATGAGATACAGCTTTGTTCCTTCCCAAACGTTTTATCTCCCAAGATGGAAAATTGGTGTGGAGAGCAAGATAGGAAATTATAAAATGTGCATGAAGCTATCTGACTTGAGCAGAAGTCACTCCCAGGCTCATCCAGGAGCCCCTAACAAGGCACTAGGTCTGGTGTTGCTGTGCAAGTGCTTTGCTCTTCATTGCAGCAGAGATAAGCAGAGTGGATATCAGATGGAATGGATGTACATCCCAATAGTGGCTGCCTGCTAATAATTCTCCAGTTAAAATCTTCTCTGGTTGGTTAACCACTGCAAACCAACTCAATCCTTCTCAAGCTGAGTCCTGAGCAGCAGCAGGTTTGTGTTAGTGACCCTGAGTTACCATCCACTCATAGTTACTGCATTTGCTTACAAAGATGGAGGTGCAAGAGGTCCAGAGCCCACAGGGAGCAGACAGGGCTTGAAAGCCACTACTCACTAAACAGTAGTGACAGGAGGATTGCTCACAGACATTGTGCCAGGGGACACTGGGAGGCAGCCCATCTTTGCAGGCACCTTCAGCAGGGCAAGGGCTCATGCCTGGCACATGTTTGTGTGAAGGAAGGTACCATGGGAAGCACACACAGGAGCCTGTTGTGTCATCTCTCCAGCTAAGGCAAGGGGGGTGAAGAGGTGGCTGACTGAAGAGGTTGGTCCGTGTAGAACTGTGGTGAGACACAAATGCAGACTCTGCCTGGCACCACTGTGTCATGGCTGTGGTGGTGGCAGCAGCCAGTTCATAAGTCACCAGCTTGTGTGTCTGTCTCATGGGATCCTTCATCTTCAAACAGAGAAGCTGTGTTTGGAGACTCGTGACGAGACCTGAGTGAATCAGGTGAGTGGGTAACCATGCTGTTTTGGCTGGGGTACAGTTAATTTCTGCAGAGTATCCAGTAAAGGGCTGTGTTTTGGATTTGGGCTGAGAACAGTGTGAGGGACTGGCTGCAAGGGGCTGAACTGCAGCTGGGGTTGAACCATCACAGCAACACAAAGGCAAGTGAAATGCTGTGCCTGCAAATGCAGGGTAATACCATTTAGAGAGGCACATTCAGACTTCTGTTTAGACGCTCAACAGGAATTTCAGTCCACAGTATTATTCCAGAGAAAAGGACAACCCAATGAAGACATCTGCTTAATGTTCAGCTGCCATCAAAAAATTACCAGCAAAATATTTTCAAAAGTGTATCAGTGTGCCTGCTCTAGGCTTTGAGTTAAAACCAATCTCCAGTTATTACTGATCCAAAGTTTAAAATGACTTTGCTAGATAAGACCTCTTTCTGGCACACAAATCTTGGTTGGATAAAATTTAGGACAGTGCACTTAAGCACAGGATCCCCAAATATTTCCTCCAAGCACATCCTGCTCAGCCAGACAGCCTGTGCCTAAGAGCCTGCTCACTGCATGGAGAGATGGAGGTGGCACTGCTGCAGGGCTCCTTACCTGCCCTGAAGCAGCTCTGGATGGCCCCAGAGACGAGACTGGATGAGGTGAGGGGTGGGACCCATCTTGCTCAGGATGTGGAAATGCAGCATATCAGGAGCAGCAAGCACTTGAGCACAGCAACTCCGCAGCCACTAAAAACAGTGCCAAGGTGACCCAGTCCCTGACCTGCCCTAGGTGTGGGAGATGAGGTAGAGCTCTTCCTTAAATCCTGCCCACCTGCAGTCAGAAAAAAGAAAATAGGTCTCAGTCTTTAATCTCACCTAACCTGTCATTCACTGATTAGATTATCATAAATATAGAACTAATTTATATCACCAAATGCTGATTTCTTCAGACCCGAAATGTCTGAAATTCTTGGGAAGTCTGCTGTTTGTAGGAAGTGTTAAGAGGCCATTCTGCAGACAGGATAAATTCAATGGATGGAAAGCCCCACAATAATCTGGTATAAACATGCAATGATATCAACACAAACATGGATGGGTGGTCTTCAGCTGGGTGAAATGTAGCTTGAGCAAGATGCTGTTGAGGACCTGGTGCAGAGGAACTGAGAGATATGCTCCCATGGCCAAAGATGCAGAATTTCGCTCTGTTTTCAGCATTGGAGAGCTGATTTTTAAGATCCAATATAAATTTTTAGCAGCAGTAATATAAGAATTTTTAAAAATTCCTGTTTGTATTATTAAAATATTTAATAAAATTATCTCTTTGGTTGCTGATTCAAGTTAAAGGGACCAGCTTAGTTTACCAGGTTTAGTGATTCAAAGGAATTACTCTTTTAAATCCAGAGGCTCCATTGCCTGTGAGTTACTTGTGTGCAACTTTCATATGTAATAAGCAAACAACTAGTGCTAGATATTAATATTTCCTACAAAACAAGCTCTTCCTTAGTTCTTTAAAGGATGTATCCCACTTAAGGCTAAAGGTGCTCCTAATATGTTCATTTGGAGATTTCTTTGTGCATTTTTTGTCAGTTATTCTCATGCTTTAATTTCATAATAACAAAAAAAGGAAAACGCCTATTTTTAAACTTAGGCATATATCTATTAGGCACTCAGTTAAGGATTGAAACAGTGCCCTCATATGCAGTACTATTTATTTTGGAGAAAAAGAAAAAAACATTGGTGTGTATTAATTTATTCTTTTTGAATGTTTCTTGTTTTTTCCTGGTGTGAGTGAAAAAAATGAAAAATACAACCCAGTTGTCTTCATTCCCTGGTAAACACATTTTCTTTCTACACTTTTCTACACTCAAATGTCATGTTCTCTCACATCCCTTCAACTTTTTTTGGTCATTAATTCTGTTTCAAGGAAAAAGAAATGCACACTCTGCTAGAGAGCAAAGCAGGTCCGATGCTATCTTTCTCCTCTGACCTTTCTGTTGCAATATTCATTAATATGACTGTTTGGGGGATTAGGGAATTGCCTGGCAATGGGATACTGAGCCTTCCACCTCTAGCTGGGAAGCTTGGTACTGCTTAAAAATGACTGCAGCAGTTAAGATTATTAGGAAGTATGGTTATTTACTTGTAATAATTCATTTCTTCTCAGCGAGTTACAGAGAAGGAGCTCTGCCAAATCATGATTGAGTAACAGTTTTCAGGTGAAACAGTGATCAAAATGTGGCCATTTTTCAATCTTTTTTTGGCTGTCAAAACATTTCCCCACGTCCAGGGCTTTGAAAACAGCTGTTAGAAACACAAAAAGCCAGTAATTTTTATACTTTCTTTTTTACTTTTTATTTTGGCTTTATTATCTTGCTCTACTAGTGGTTGGTGTAACTACATACTGAACTTTTTTTTTAGAATCCAGAATTGTTGCTTGGAGAATTTGTTTTTGAATTCCAAAGCACAGGAACTTCTGGTTTAAAAGTAAAATTAAACATTTCTTCAGAAAACCTTGCTTGGTTGCCATAAAACAGGAGTGAAGAAAGGATAATTGCACATCATGTAAGATCAGAAATTCCTATCTATTCTAGACATCTGTCCCCACTTTTCTACTTCTTGCAGCTCTGTGCCTTCCTGGATGAGGAGATGGAGACCATGCTGTGGTTGTAGAGAGGAGATACATTCAGCACATGTGAGTTACTGAATGCAACCACAACCAAATCGTCTTTCAGGATGTGGTGTCTATGGAGCTCAAAAGAATGGCAAAAGTGATCTTCTAAAAGGTAGCTGGGGATGGCTGCGATAAAATGTTCCTCAAATAGGGATGGCTGCATTGCTGGCTTAAAAATATCTTCCCCTCTTACTGCCTTAGGAGGAGAATGATGACTCCTGAGGTTTGATCCTAACTCCTCTACCCAGCAGGGCTACAGACTCCAGATAAGGAGCCATTATGGTGACATGTGTGCACATGGATCAAGATACCAGTAATCAAACCTTCTGCTTCTTGAGTGAGCCCAAGGCACTTATGATTAATCTCACTTACTTTGACAGTCATGAGGCTGAGATAACCTGACTTCTAAGTTTTTCTCCACAGACTAACCAGCTTTCTCAATGGTTACCTGTGGGAAAGAGTAAGTGGTGCTGCCTTTAACAGCTGGCTTATGTAACCTTACCCCTCAAATGTTTCTGAGAGACTTCAGAAAACATGGTGATATTCCTGACTGGGGTGGAAAACCATGCAGTGCTGGTCAAATCCCAGGAATAAATAATAAAAAGTTGGCTGTCAGAGCTGCAGCCTCCAACTCAGACCAGAAAAGTGCAAAAGAATACTGAAAAACAAGCAAGGGAAAAGAAAGAAGAAAAGCAGCACATTTCCCCTTGATTCAGTCAACCAAAGTGCACTTTATGGGCTTCATGGGCCTGTTTTAATTTGCTGATGTAGGCAATGGGATGAGGCTCTGCAGCCAGAGGAGGAGCAGAGATGCAGCTGGAGCCTCCCTGGGCCATGGGGCAGATTCTGGGGCGTCTTGCAGCTCTCCTGCCAGCCCTTCCTGGCTGGGACACGTGTGTGGCCTGGCAGGTGACAGGGATGCTCGTGGCCTGGCAGGTGGCTCCCCCAGCAAGAGAGCTGCAGGAGGGGCATTCTCACAAGCAGCCAAGACTAAGGATATCACTTGGGAAATCAGCATACAGGATTTTATTCAACACAATCTTTATATGCACAATGAAGCAAATCACGTAGCTCAAGGGCTTGCAATTTAGGTGGCAAAATCTTTTGGTTTTATTTCTAAGGGGAACTGTGCTTGCACCAGGCTGGTTTTAGAAGCTGGTACCTCAATTTGGCCTTTTTTACTCTTTGAAATCCAAGACAAAATTTAATGAAGAGCTGGGGTGAAGTGACCGATCCTGCAAGATTTGACTATCAGAAAGATATGAGCTGAGCCTATCTGTAATTGCCCTAGTCAGGACAGAGCTCTGACATTATTTAGGAATTTCTGGGATATTTTGTCTCTGCTTGGACTCTAGTAGCTAATACAAAGTTCTGTGCCTTTACCTTGCATTGGTAGTAACTGCCTGAAGTGATAGTAGGATTTGCACTCATGCTAGAACTTCATGGGTCACTGGCTTGCTTTATAGTCTGAAAGGATGCAAAAATATAGTAGTGAAATCAGGGGGAAAAACTTAGAAAAAAAGCCCAAATCCAGAAAATGGAATGTAGCAAAATAATTATTAGGAAATATGAATATGTTTAAGAAGATTTTATTATCTGTTTTTAAAATTGATCTATTTGGCAGTATTGAGGTAATTAGTGTGTGCAGGGAGTGAATGATTTCAGAAGTCATTTAAGAACAATTGTTCGATCTTGCACAGAAGCAGATGAGGAGTGCTATAATGTGTTCTTCCTGTAGGTTTGCTGGGGAGACAGTAAAAAAAGCCTGGTAGATAACAACTTAAATACAATTAAGTATCTTTTCTCCCTACTGTATGACTGATCTCACCTTCATTAATTTTCATACTAAGCTTTATAAAAACAACAATCAGAACTATATGAGTTTTTGTTTTTAAAAACAATGTTTTTCATTCAAAATGAATGTGATGTAATTAAGTTTGTGACACATTACCTGGAAGCTGGAAGGTTTTGGATGGGGATAAATAATAAGCAAAGTCAGCATTGGTACTTTGCAGGAACATCACCCAACAAAAACCAGTCCAAAAGTGAGCTACTCTGAGCCATCCAATGTCCTCAAACTGCAGATGTAGGACACTCAGCAACAGTCAACATGATAGTTTTTGCCTGTATTCTTAATTATTTGTGGATTTAGTTTAAAGCAAATGGCAAAAATCAATTCAAATGAGTCTTCTAGCATGCCAGACTGTACCTTTACAGACAAGGGAGCAGAACAAAGGTTTTTACTGTCTAGGTCAGAACAACCCAGTTCACCTCCACTACAGTCGCATCACATTCTGCAGGCTATATCAATATTTCAGAGAAAGGAAAAAGACCAAAGAAGTAATTTAAGACCTCAGCAGTTTATAGGAAAACTCACGTATCTTCAAGGCTTTCCAGGTTGGCAGTGTTTGCAGGATCAGTCCTGAAATCTGCTGCTGACTTATTTGGCAAAAGGGAGATAAATCCACTTGTGTGATTGAAATGCCATTTAGCCACACCAAATCAACCACACACACTCGCAAACCTGTACTTATGAAACTCTTAAAAGAATTTTCTTGCAGGACAGAGAAATTTGGGATTCAAATAAAGAGAAGGTTAATTTTGCCCATTTGCAGGAGACCCTGTTCAGGTGCCATCACCAGAGGGGAGCATAGAATAGTCTCTGCCTAGAGGAACACAAACACTTTTATTAACAATCCAAGCACCAGAGATGGCACAAACAAGGTCCAGGTCAAAGTGTTCCCAATGTCTGTGAGCTGGGAGCCTCCTCAGCTCACCCACCCAGAACTCTCACTGCAGTTCCTATGGTAGTTTAGGATCTGAAATATCTCTGTATCTCAGAAGGCTTTTTTCAGACCACGTTTTTTTTTAAATTTTTTTGGAAGCCGATGAATTAATTAACAAAATCATCATATGAGCTGTGAGATATTTACTCACTGACTCCTACTAAATGAGGCTTTCCTGCAAACTTGAGAGGACGGCTCTGTTGTCCCTCTTTCCTCTGCACCTGAGACAGCTAAATGCACCATGAAGACCTTACTGAGTTCCTGCTCCAAGCCTCATCCTGGTCAACACAGAGATTCCTTTTGACCTTCCTGGAAGTTGGATTAGGCCTTTAAAAGTCATACATTTTAAAACATTCCATGAAGGTTATGTTTGCTTTAAAACCACGGTGAAGTAAATGCAAAACTGTATTAATATTTAACATTGGCTTATAAAAACTAGGAACTTGTAGTCAGGACAGCTGCTAAAAGTTTAATCCACATCATCATTTCAAAATGAAAATGCAGAGGAGGACAAAATAGCACATTTTCACTTTCAGAATCTATATGTTTTTCTTTTGTATCCAGTTTTGTTATTGCTATAGCCATATCTGTTAAACAGCCATGAAAAATATTTTTCATTTATGCAATTTTTTAAATTTGCTTTTCTGATTTGGTAGTACTGATTATACATACAGAAATCAAAACAGGAAAAAAGAGTCAGAGAGGAAAAAAAATAGAATAGATTAGTTAAAAGGAAAAAACCCCACAAATATAGTGTTTGTGGACTGTATTTAGGAGTTGGCCAGAAGTCCTATGTCTTGATAGATGGTTCTGAGTGCACAGTATTATTGCTGGTACACAGCACACTTTGTTCCTTTTGTTTGACTAAACTTGCCAACTTTGGAAATTAGTGACATGGGCATTCAAAATGTTGGACAAGTGGTCAGACTCTGATATACATATTCATACCCCAGCAGTAAATGATGTCAGGAAGTTTTAGATGCAGGAAAAATGCATTCTTTCGTTCAGCACAGCTTTAATATAAGTTTCATAAGTACTTTCACCATTCGAGCTAGAGTGCCTCTTTGATAGCACACACGGGAGACATCATTTACAGAAATGTTTCTTTGCTTGAACCAGAAGTCCAAATCTGCTCAGTTCATTTAAAATGTTTTTTTCCTCTAGAATAAATGAATAAGCAGTTCCTTTTGTGGTTTTTGCTTGGTGATTTGCTATTATTCTTCTAGCAGAAAAAGGATTGGATTCTCATATGAACAGATGTGTTCCTCCTCCCTAGCCCCACACCCATTCTTGGAAAACAGAGGTGACGGGCCTGGTGTTTGACTAAGAGGGGCTATAAATCTTCTGGGGATATGCTGTTATATCTTTGCACATAAAAAGTATTGAGGAGGGGAAACAGGTTAAAAAGCAAAAAGGCTTTGTAATAAATCATACGCTGTACTTGCTTTTTAACCCTTAGAAGCACAGGGCTGCTTTAATAAATTGCCAGCGCAGAGACCCTTCTGCTTGTGGCGGCCGGGCGTGAGGGCCGCGATGGGGCGTGTGGGACGGGAGCTGCCCGCGCTCCGCTCCGCGCGTTTGTGGCTGCGGCCGGGCACAGCCAGCCCAGAGCAACCGGCCCTCGGAGACCAAACGCTGATGTGGCCGCAGCCTCCCTCCCTGCCTCCCTCCGCGCCGGGCCCGTCCGACCGACAGGTACCGAGCGGGACCGGCCGAGCCGCAGGGGCCGGCCCAGAGAGCGGCGGGGCGATGCTGGGGGGCGCGGGAGGCGGCGGGGCCGGGGCGGCAGGGGAGCGGCGAGGGCGAGCCGTGTGTGTGAGTGTGTGAGAGTGTGTGTGTGTGTGTGTGTGTGTGTGTGTGTGTGTGTGTGTGTGTGTGTGAGTGTGTGTGAGTGAGAGTGTGAGTGTGTATGTGTGTGTGAGGGTATGTGTGTGTGAGAGTAGGTGTGTGTGAGTGTGAGTGTGTGTGCGTGCGTGTGTGTGTGTGGGTATGTGGGGGTGTGTAAGCGGGGGTGTGTGGGGGTGTCTGAGGGTGGGTGTGTGAGTGCGAGGGTTGTGTGAGGGTATGTGTGTGTGAGAGTAGGTGTGTGTGAGTGTGAGTGTGTGTGCGTGCGTGTGTGTGTGTGGGTATGTGGGGGTGTGTAAGCGGGGGTGTGTGAGGGTGTCTGAGGGTGGGTGTGTGAGTGCGAGGGTTGTGTGAGGGTGTGTGAGGGTTGTGGGAGCTGCCTCCCAGCCCCCGGACGCGGCGCAGGAGGCCCCGCACGGCACCCGGGGCCGCCCCCTGCGCGCCCCGTCGGGCGGTGGCGGGGAGATGGCGGGGCGGCGGCGGGCGCTGCCGCGGCTGCTGCTGCGCTGCCTCCTGCTGGGGCTGCTGGGCGGCGGCGGCGGGGGCCAGCCCGGCGGCGGCGAGTACTGCCACGGCTGGGTGGACGGGCAGGGGGGCTACCACGAGGGCTTCCAGTGCCCCGAGGGCTTCGACACGGCGGCCGCCACCATCTGCTGCGGCTCCTGCGCCCTGCGCTACTGCTGCGCCGCCGCCGAGGCTCGCCTGGAGCAGGGCGGCTGCACCAACGACCGGGAGCCCTCGGAGCCGGGAGTCACCGCCCGTGAGTGCCCGGCCGCGGGTCCCGGGGCGGGCGGGAGACGGTCCCGCGGAGCATCCCCCGGGCCGCTGCGGGGTGGGCTGGCGGCGGGGCGGCTCCAGGTGCGCTCAGAGCGGCTGCGGGGCGGCCCCGCGCCGGGACGGACCGCGAGTCCGGGAGCCCGGGGGGCGCAGCTCCGCGCTCCCGAGGGCACCGGCAGCAGGACCCCTCCTGACCGCATGGTGCACTTGTATTTCAAGTTCACATCGGCAAATTCTGCTCTGGCTGTCTAACTTTATTGCTGCCGGAGGTGTGAGTGCGCCCCGGTGCTCTACACGCACAGCCCACCGTGCTAGTGGCCGTCAGCTTCCCAAACAAAAGAAATCCGGCTGCGCATACGGAGACTGGTTTCCCAAGTCACACGCTCTGCGCTTATCTTCCACCTTAGGAAAGGAAGCGATTTAACAGCATCTGCAGCATTTGCGCTTCACCTGCAGATTCAAGGTGTTACACTGCACAGTCCCGGCGATTTGGGGGATGAGGGAGGGGGAGAGGAGTGAGATTCTTGAGCTATACCTACCAAGAACCAATGAAGGGGACACGATGTAGACTGCTTCTACCTTTGGTAACTATTAAAACTGTAATAGAAATAAATTTTTACTGGAACCTGCAGGGTTTAAACTATGATTTTGTTTCAATGCTAATGGTGCTCTGTTTTCTAAGCAGATTGGTATGTTATTGGGACTGAAATATTGTGGGGCTTCATAAATACTGTGGAGTTTACTTCTACACAGAAAACCTGTTACTTAAGTGGGCTAATTTGCATGGCTTTTCTTCTTCTCTCTTCTGCCAGAACCAATCTACGTTCCATTCCTCATTGTTGGATCAATATTTATTGCCTTCATTATCCTGGGCTCGCTGGTAGCAGTTTATTGTTGCACATGTTTAAGACCTAAACAGCCGTCACAGCCAATCCGATTTTCCCTGCGGAGCTATCAGACCGAGACCCTTCCCATGATCTTGGCCTCCACGAGCTTCAGGACCCCATCCCGGCAGTCCAGCACCGCCACCAGTTCCAGTTCCACCAGCAGCTCTGTCCGCAGGTTCTCCTTCCCCCGGGCAGAGCCAGGCTGCCTTGTGCCGTCCTCACCTCCACCCTACACGTCTGGCTGCTTCCAGACAGCCCACACAGTCCACCTGACCCAGCCATCAGGATTTCTGGTGTCTCCGCCATACTTTGGGTATCCTCTCCAGCCAGAGCCTGCCCTGGCTGGGAAGAGCTGCTCTGATTTTACTCAGAGCTGAAGGAACTCGTGAAGAAGTAATGCAACCTTTGCAACCACAGGGGCGGCTGCTGTTGGGTGTCACACTGATGTGCTCTGTGGCTACAGAAGTCAGAACTGTTCCTGTGGGTGAGTTGCCCTTGAAAAGTGAGGGGTCTCACTTGAGATTGCATTTCCCAAACTTGGATCACACTTGCAAAGGAATTGTAAAACACTCCAAACAGTTGCTCTAAAACAGGACTGCTCTGCCTAATTTGTGCAGAATGTGTTCGGAGACAAGTAAAAGAACCATGTTGGGATGAAGGTACTCAGTGTTACAAATGACATTATACCCTAATGCAGTTAACTTAGTTAACAAACAGTGGCTGCTTCCCACTGATAATAATCAGACTAGTTCTATAAAGCAGCAATAAGCCTGAGAAGTAAGAACTTACTAATGAGGATCCTTGGAAACATCTGCTTACCACTTCCATGAGCAATGAAAGTAAGAGGAAGAATTTTTATTAGATATTAAAATGCAGAGTTTTTTTTTTAAATACACATAATCTACCTGAACTTACACTGCATATTTGTATTAGTAAATTTTAACGATGGTAGATAAAACTAGCAGTAATTAGGCTAGTGGAAGATCAGACAGTCTCACACAGCCAAATTATCTATGAGGAAAGCAGAATGTATTCAGCAATATCACCAATAACTTCTCCGCATAAAACTCTAAAAATAGCGGTCTACTAAAGCATTTTTCAGAAGGAAGTATTTATTGTCAGCTTTTTGCTCAGCAAGTGTAAGTTGGACAAACTGATCATGAAGTTCTGTTTGTAAAATTAGCCATGTATAAAATGTAAAGACGAGTTTGTAATTTAAAATGTATTTACACCATTGACATCACTAATTATTTAGTAGTAACACGCAAAAAAAATAAAAACCAACCCAATAAACTGTGTGGTTGAAATGCTGTGTCATCAGTATGACTCTGTACAGGTAGTGTTTGTTGAATTTGGTTGGTGTAACTCTTTTTGTACTTTTTTCCTGTTAAAATAGTTTATTCTGCTTTTTAAAATGATTTACAACTTTACCTGCACCTGTTGTGCAGATTTAATATAATACAAAATTCTGACCATATAGCAAACTACTAGATTCATTTATGTGTTTTACATGCAGCTGGAGTGAAAAAGTGTTGAAAACGACACTGATTAGTTGGGTATTTTGGATTAAACATCCTGCACTAGGAATAAATTCTGTTTGCCCTTCTACATTCCTTCACCTAAGTAAACCAACAAACCAAATGGAAGAAGAAAAAAAAGCATCTAAACCAAATACATGCAGTAAGCAAATGGAAAATACACAACTAAAAAATGCAGTCATTAAAGGGCTTCTCTGTATACTTGTTTTTTGTGAAAAACTGAAGTCATTCTGTGGGTCAGAATCTACAATATCAGAGGCTGAGCTTTCCTGTTTTATCAGCCTCAAACTCCCTGTGTGCAGGATCTGTTGAAGTACATTATAGCTGACCTATTTAACAAGTAGTTTAGAAAAGCTTCATTGGTTCTTTCTCAAGAGTTGAATACTTTTTTCATAGCAAATATCTAGTGATCAGTAGTTATGACAAAAATTTTTCAAAATAACTATTTTAATAAGTTTTTAACTGCACAATTAACATTATAATCCAGCAAACATTACTGCTAGAAATGCAAAAAGACAAGTTGTATACAATGATGTTTTAAGTTATACGTTCTAGCTTGAATGCTGTAATCGTTAATTACAACCCAAATGATACACAGATGTGTATATGTTTTGCAAGACACTAAAAATTAGATTTTAAGTATTCAGGAAATGAATCGAAAGTTAAATTCTGGCCTGTAATTTTATTGTAGAAACAATCTTCAAGAAAGAAAAATTTTGCTTGCCTTTGGTACGATTGCACAGGACTCTCCACTGCATATTTTGAATGGCTATGGATGGCACTGTTTGTCAAGTAACTTTTTTGAAAAATCATTGAATATTTTAAGATGTAGCAGCTGTCTTGTTCAGAAGCATACTGTGAGATGTATTGATCACTCCTGTATACAGCAGAAACAGCAAACCAACTCAACTGTATTTTTTTACAAATTATAGTTAATCTCCAATTAGAAGAAATCTTTATCTAGTAAACCAAGGCAACACAGACCCATTCTGGAAGCAGAAACTTGATCACTTTTAACTAAGAAGGGGCAATTTATGTACCTTTAAAGAGCAATTAGTCATCAGAACCACTGACACAGGTGGTGAGTGGCTGAAATTGAGTGTTTTCCTGAAAGAAAGACTGTACACAGCAAAGCTGAGAGTTTGGCTCAGTCACTGCCCATTACCATTTGGTGCTGTACAGGCCAGGCTGCTTCAGTGTGATGGTCTCAGAGGGCTCTGCAGTCAGTTGTTAATGTTTTAACACGGGGACAGATTTTTGCTACACTTGCATGCAGCTTTAAATGTTAATGACTATTCAGCCTAAAGAGAGCTGTGCAGTTTGCTATGTAGCAAAAAACTCAGCCTAGCAGGGAAGACGCCTCTGAGCCTCTTCCTTTCTTCCTCTGATACTGCATAATGGGTTTGTCCTCATAGAATGGTTGAAGAACTTGACATACAGGAATAATTTCATTGAACCAGACTTAGATAAGTCTGTAAGTCTACAGAGTGCTAAGTATTTCACAGATCAGTAGCCAGACTGCAACAAATCCTGCAAATGTGACTTAGGATGGGAAAGATCAGTTGTAGTGAAAATAGCTGTGCTGTGCTACCTGTAAAATAGTTGAGGTGGGGATTATGCACCATCTGCAGATAGACACACAAAGAAGAAACTATAAATTAAAAAAAATATATATTATTGTTCATGTAGTTAGAGTAGCAGTGACCCACATAGCTGAAGGGAGAGGAAAGGAGGTGGCCAGAATAAAGCCCATGGACAGAAACAATGCTGCCTGTGCTAGTAGTTTCCGACCCAGATGGATTTGGTGTGCCAGTAAGAATGCTGAATTTCCTTCCTAATGGAAAGAGCCTTTTGGCATTAGATACTCCTATGATTTATAGGAACAGGAAATTTTCCTGAAACTTGCAGACAGAACAGAAATGACATTGTGATAGCACTTTAATGACTAATGAAATGGTTTGAAGGGCTGGATGTATGCTTGAACTGAAGGCAATTGCTTACTATCAGAAGTAACATTTACAGGCAGTACTTGCTTTACTGCCATGTTAACAAAGTAGATTTAACTATTTCTTTTGGAATTCTGAATTTAGTTCATACTCCTTTTTACTAGCACTACAACAATCTAAAATCAAAATGAAAGAATATTCACACTCATTAAATTGATTACTGTCATTCACACACAATGCCACAAATGCTTTGATTGCCATTAACTGGTAATGACTTAGATGAAACCCAAGCCTTCTGTGGATAATGAGCAACAGTGGCATGCCATTTGTTTTGTGTTTCCACAATTTGGAATTCTGAAGTGTGTACCTCCAAAATGCATCAAGACTTTCCAGTGCTAGGAAAAACATTACAAGTACTTGCAAGAATGTCTGAAGGATTCTGTTTGAAACTAGGTAAGCAGTACAGTATGTGGCTAGGTAAACTCACGGATTATTTGTAATACTAATCCCACTGGAATAAAAAACCCTGACAATTTCATAAGTATTTTGTCATTACTGCTCAGTTGCATCTTGACATAAGGACATTAAGGAACATTAAGGAGTTGAAGTTGGTTTTCAGTGCTGTTTTGCTGCCTATTGCAATGTACTGTCTGAACTTGAACTCCTCTGAGCAATGAGTCTGCTTTTGAGGGAGCCACTCATAGCACATAAAGTTTTTGACTCACAGTGACACCAAGGCTATAATTCCATGCTATCCTCTTTTCATTAGCAAAGGCAGAAAAGGAAATGCCTTTCTGTTCTTCTATTCTTTCCATCTATGGCTTGTGCAAAAATTCAGGAGGCTGTAGTGTGAATCAGGTTAGTGAAATTATTTTAGTTTAAAAATAATGTTTGCTGTAAGAAAGAAGGGAAAGGATTTGAGAGGAAGCCTGGATCATTATAAACTGGATTACAAAATGAATAATTTCAATGGCCTCATGACTGCCAGTATAAGAGAGATGTAAAATATTATCAGGTGGAATATCCTTAAACCAGCTCTGCTACTAGAGACTGGATCTTGTGAAACTAGCACTGTCTAAGATGCATGTATTATCAAACCTGCTTGGACAGAATGCAAAATAAATTCATTGTCTAGTGTACATATAAAAATCAGTCACCCAGCTACTACCAAAACTCAGTTAAGGTAGTAAAATATTGATTTTTTTCAGTGGTGGGCTCTGTTAGAGGGAAGAAACACCAGCTACTATCAAAGCCAAAGGATACAGTATTTACCACTGTTGTCTGAAAAGGGAGGTGACGTTTCCTTATTCCTGCTCTTACCATTCTTGTACTACATACTTCTCTTTCAAAATAGGGTATCACCACCAGAGTATGTTAAGGCTTGGCTGGCAGTCACTAAATTGCAGACTCCTGTGCTCCTTAAATTTTTTTAACTTTTCTAGACTTCACATGAGAACTGAAAAAGACATCTCCAAAAAGGTGTTCAAAAAAACCCCAACCCCAACAAACCTTAAACCAATTTACTAATTTTCCAGTATACCTTAAAAAATGCAAGAACTTGATAATATTTGTGAAATAATATTTCTAGTATGTCTCATTTTAAAGTATTCAAACCCAAGAATAATGAGATATGTTTTCCTCTGAAAGTAATCCCTAACATTTCCAATCAATAAAGTCAACAAAGCTTCTTAATTTAATGGCAAAGTTTATTCATTTTTTAACAATTAAATGACAAAACATTTAAAATTTGCAGTTCAAAACATGCACATTCACCAAATGCCAAATGACATTTAACACTGCATAGAACTGAATGTGTTACTAAAAGAACTATTTAAAAAACACAGTGCATTTAACATCCAGTTAAAACTAAACCTGAGAAACTACCATAAACACCGAGTCAAAAAATCTTCATTCATGCAGCTTCATAATTTCCACAACAGTTTCAGCAGTAATGGCTTAGTGGAGCTGTAAAACCTTACTTCATCTTGAATGCAAATTTTGCTGTTTCAGACTGACCGCTTTCTGCAGCGGTTAATACATATCAAACACTGAAAATCGTTATGAAAAATTATGTTGAAGTAGAAAAACAATATTAACGCATTTATGGCTTCTATGCTACATTAAAAAAACACCATAAAATATGACTTAAAAAAACCCCAACAAAACAAACTTGTTCTGGTCACAGCTTTGCAATTACAAATCATACTCTACATGGAAATACTTTTATTTCAGTATCGACCCTCAAAAGTGCCCAACTTTGCACATCATTGCTCAGATGAGCAGTCCTTATACTCACAAGCAGTCCGGTTGAACCCTATAAGAGTAGTGGTTTGCATAAGCAGGAACCAGGTTTGGAATGCTAAAATATTCCTTTGTTTAATAAAGATCTATTGGTTAACAGCGAGGAAACTGGGGGAGCGAGGGCAGAGAGGGGGAAGGAGAAACTCATTTGTGGAGTTTTGTAACCAGTGAAAACATCCAGTACCAAGGAAGCTGAACTGACAAACTCATTTGCTTACACAGCACTAGCTTCTCAATATATTATGAGCAGACTTTTAACGAAGGCATTAAAAAACAGGGATCAACAACCACCATGCATCGCCTCAGAACACTGAGAAATAGTGCCTCATGCAGACAGAATGATAAATTTATCAGAACTACAACTGCTTTTACACAATACACAAGAAAAAAAGGGAAAAACTTTTCTCCTTAAATTTAACACATATTCCAAATTACTCATCCTTCAAGATGGGTTCAAATGTCATGATACACATCTTAAGACACTTAATGCTCATCTTTGTAACAAGGTGAATTTTATGGATGCATGTGGACATATAAGAATCTTCAGCTATCTCTTAGCGTTTCAAAATATTTTATTTATCATTTTATACAAATAGAATGATGACTAAGTATAAATCTGTTGAAACTGCTTTGCAAAAATATGTGTAAAATTAGGAAATGACAAGAAAAAATTCCAGATACAAATTGTCAATAGGTTTGTTAAAATTTTTTTCCAGTTACTCTTTTGAATAATTTCTATATATATGTATGTATATATTTAAAAATAATCAAGCAAAAGTATTTATATAAGATACCCGATTTTTTAGTGGCACAGGTTCATCTTTTAGATGGAAATTTTTAATATTAACTTGCAGTGCCCATGAAAGAGATGGGAAAGTCCACGTGAACTCTCTATTTAATACACTTTTGAATTTTGGAACAGTAAGAACAGAGGCATTATTATGAGCATTTCCGCCTCAACTGGTTTTTTTTCCTTTAAACAAACATCAGCAGAATCCCCTTATTTTAACAAAAGTATGACATACTAACAGGATGGAACTAGATTATATTACTGTGTACTTAAAGTGAAAATAAAGTGTATATTGTATACTTGGCCTGATTTAAAAATGGGCACACATATATAAGATAATCTTGTATTTTAAAATGGAATTGTATGAGCAATCAAAACCCACTGTTTTTGCCTCATTTGTCTTTTTTGCTATTTTTAAGAAGTGGTATCTTTCAACCACTAATTATCAGAAAAAGTACAAGACGGGAAAAATACATCAGAAGTAGTAAAAAAATGCACTTTGTGAAATACCCCTTCAAATTCTGAAAAAATGTAAGCATGAAATGCTGTGATAAGATTATCTTACAAACCTTTAAATTAGTCTGAATTGAGGACCTTAGAGTTGTTTCTGTCATTTTCTTGCTTTTTAAGGTAGTTAATTTGGGATTTACTGTGTGTTTTTTTCTTCAAACTGTATTACAATGGTAAAACAGAATTTTATTTCATAGGAAGAATAAGAGATCATGTAAATATCTCACTGCATGTATTTCACAGTCTATTCTAATCCGTATCGGCATAATTAGCAATTCAACCAATTAGAACAGAAAAAAAATTGCCCATTACGAGACTATGTATAGATTAATTTTATGTGAATTAAGTACACAGAAAGATTAAAAAGGAGCAACAGTGTCATGGTTAACTTCAGAAATGTTTTGAAGGTGGTCATTGTCCCTTGGATGACAACAAATAGGGATCCCTGTTTTAGGAAAGGGGCATGCCCCCGAATTTTTTCTTGCCTTAGGTCAAGTGATTTGGCCCTCCCATATTGATCCATCTATTTATCTATGCCTGCAATGGCTTTTCTGAAGGCAGTTCTTGTCTGCATGACTGACTGGCAGTACTGTTTCTAGCTCCCTTTCTCCTTGTGCCTGCTGTTTAGAGATCACTCCGGGCTAGTGAGAGGAAGACACTGCATAGCAGGCACATGAAATGCAGACTGCCTTGCCACTGATACACCTTCCTAAATAGGTACTTTCATATAGTGCCTTCTGTTGGGCTTTCTCTGTGTATTTTTAAGTTTCTCTCAGAATGGAAGATAAGAAACTTGTATAGTGAGATTAATTACATGTTAAGCATTTAGCTAGATGAAAGGCAAGGAGGTAAAGTCACCTTTCGTAAAGACAAATGAAGGAGGGCAGAGAAAAGATGGGATTGGATGACTTGTTATGATTTGGAGAGCAAAGAGTAAAATACTTAATTTAACAGATCACTGGGGATATTGTTGTTCTGCTTTTCCATCTGGTTGATCTCCATTGAAAGGAAAAAGAGATAATTCCTATGCAATTCACAAAAATTTACTTAACAGCATAACCAACTGCTACTATAGAAAATTGTATTTTTAATGTAATTGTGGTGGCCTTTAAACCCAGAATTAAACATGGACTAAAGAGAGGCAAGAATTAGCTAAATTTTAAAGTTCAAGTAGCCTTTCTTAGTTTGAAACCTGACGGCTGTTGGATGGTAAGTTGAGAAATACCAAGTATAACTAGTTAAAGCATGTATCACAATGTTCTCATTTAATACTGCCCTCTTTTTTTTCCCCTCATACCAGGTGTGTATCTTTTCCTGCAGTCACTTCCTCTCCATTTTAATTAAAGGTGAGAGTATATAAGTATTCTGCATGACCAAAAAGTTGTAAAGAGACTGCTGCAATGTACTTCACACCTTTACAGGAAGTGACTTTAGTGCAAATAAACCAGTACATACCACAGACTAGCGAAGGGCATGCTTTGCTCTGTATTTCAATGTATGCATTTCAAATAATTCTAGTATAAAAATGTTGAAAATTTGATTAATTTTAAAAAATAAGTTTAAACAAACTTTCTTTTGAACCTACAGTATAAGCAGATACAACTAAGCATCACAAAAATAATTAAGTTTGCTAAAGGGAAGTAAGGCAGAGCAATTCTTAAAAATTGAATAAAGTATTACGTGTACTCCATTATACAAGTTGGCAGCCATATTCAACATACACAATACTAACTGAAAATAAGGGGAAAGCTTGTATAAGGCCAAAGGTGCAAAGACTTGCAGATTTGAAAGCAAATGCCAAAAAGGCCACTCAAATTAGACTCACTATACCTTCTCCTCAAGTGTGGAGACTCAAGCATGCAGTTCTGAGATCAGGACTGGAGATAGTTTCCTTTCAAATTGTTTCTAACAGAAAACATTTATGGAACTTCTTTGGCAAATGTTTTTAGATTAGTTTGACACAAACATCTATGAGCATCTTGACTCAAAATCTTTCTTAAAGAAGGTGAATTAACACCATTAAGATACTGGGTTTTTTTCAGCACTTGTTGAAATCAAAGGCTTGTTATCAAATATATTTAAATATATTAACACTTAAAATCTTTCACAGATGCTAGTTGATCTGTCAATGTAAAGTACATTTAGCAATCTGACCACTGCCTTTCTAGTGTATGACCAGTATTGATCCAAATTCATTGTAAAATAAGCAAGCTGGCAAGATACAAGGTAAATTCCAATCTGTTTACAAAGGCTAAGCAAATACTCGTTAAAAATTTAGAGATGGTGTGTTACAGTATAGTTGCACAGTGCTTATGTCTACTGAATACACAAATCCAAACTTTATGGAACAAGGCCATCATAGATCTTTCAGTGTCTGATAACTGGACCATGGTCACAGCTCCCAGCAAAGATCTAGTAGCCTGTCTCACAAAAGTAACAACTAAGGCCTAGATGTCCAGCTGTGTTCCTTCACCACTCCTCAGGCCTTTGCTTTGTGGTATCGTAAGCTCTTATGACTTCAGACTGGGAAACAATCCCATTTTCATCTTGAGAGAAGGCGTAGCCATCTGCAGATACAAAGTGAAATAGAAACAAATTAAGTTTGATAATTTTAATTTTTTTTAAACTTTAATAAAAGCAACTTAACAAAGATGAACAGAAGGGAATAAACCTCTTTTCAACAGTAATTAGAATACTGTGCCATTTCTTACAGAATTTTGCAGTTATAAAACAGCAGAAAGAGCTCTGCACAGTACCTTAGGTATGAAGGGCAACTTAAACACAGACAAAGAATATGGTCTAATGGGTTTAGGATACTGCACTTTTGCTATAAATAAATGCAGTGAAAGGCAGAATTTAACTGCCATTATTAATGTACATTAATTTCTGTCAGTGAACACTTACGAAGCAAGTTTTGTTGCAAAGAGTCAGAGCGATACAAGTTCACGTGGTTCTTCTTAAAAACATTCTTCAGTAGCTGGGCTCTTTCAGTTAAGCTAGAGAGAAAGTAGACACATGAAGAATATTTACTTACTAATTACCCTATCCCTTTATTTTTGAGTCTGCTCAATGGGAATTAATTGTTAAATGAGAAATGTCCACCCTCCTTTTTCTTTCTATATTGTGCCTAATGAATTATTAAGATGATGATTAAAAGCTTGCATGAGGACAGATTATTAAGTTCTGACCCCTGGTAATGATTTTACTTGTTACAGTGCAGGCAAAATATCTTTTTGAAACACTGCTGTGTGCTGACAACACAAATAAATGAAGAATACTGTGAACCTTTGAGTGTGACTCCTTTAGAAACACACAATGTAAACGGAAGGCACTGTCTTCCTTAATGTAGCACAGCTTGAATAGTGCCAGGCTGAATTAGTCCCTTTTATCTTACATAGAAAGCGCTCCCAGCCTCTACTGACACAGTACCCCAAAGGGGTGGGAAATGAATGGAGGGAAAGTCACATTCATGGTTATCAGCTGTGTGTACAGAAACATTATTTCCATGAAAAGTGTTCTAGAAAGGAGCTTTTCCCCAGGAATCTCTAGAAGGTGTTTTTCTGGAGATCATACCCAAAAAACAGACTACTATCGCTGCTAAGGTTGGCCACCTCAGCCCACCTCCTTCCTTCCCAGCACTACTGAGTTTGTTGTGTTGTATGATTACTGTGCTTTAGTGTGACTCAAGGTACTCCCCATTTCAGCCCAAGTGGAAAACAGGAGCATTAAACATTTTTTAAATTGAGACTCAGGAGTCAGCCAAATGCTGCTAACTGTAGTGAAACAAGTAGCAAAGGCATTGGGTTTCCTTTCTGTCTTGCACTAAAGTTCTCTCTAATAGGAACATACATTACTAAATAAATACCAGGTACATGAGTCATAGCTAAGAAAAATTTCAAAATCTGACAGTTTTAATAACATATTAAATATGTGCAAGGGACTATATTTTAAAAAAATCCAAAAAGACCTCTTCAGTGTCCTCTTGATTTGATATGCACTGTGAATTACAGCCTGTGTTTCAAGAAATACCAACCTATCACTTAAACACTTCAAATGCTGAAAAATCTAGCCTACTCTCAATGTAAACTGGTCTAAAATTAGTTCAATTAAAAAAGAGATGCATCTTATGTATAATGTGAGTACACAGTGATTTGATATTGCTACAGTTTTGCTAGATTAGCAAAGTTGTCTCTCGTGCAATGATGTAGTAAGAAAAACAGATTTCACACACCTTATGTTACCAAGTTTTGATTACCCAAATTACTTTTTAATATTATTGTCATTTAGTTCAACAGACTTAACTTCTCAGGCTATCAACCAGACTAAGTGGTGCAAGGAAGGGAACTAGACTGCTTTCCTTACTAGATCACCATTCAAGCCACTAAATTAGAAACGTTCATTCTTCCTTAAGTGACTCTACATTTATATATGAAGCTGAACCACTGTTTAGAGATGGAGAGACTAATGGTTTATCTCATCTTTCTGTTACCCTCTAGTCTGGTAGTTTAAGCATATGGTGAAAGCTTGGCTTTTCTAAGTTAGAAAAGGAAAATAAACCTACTATTTCCACACCCATAGAGGAATGCTAACTGGAAAATCTGCAGGGTAAGGTGATAGGCAGGGGATACTGCTTCTGTGGCCATGTTTTGAATGAAAAGATGGAATGAGACTCCCTTGTGAGAAAAAAAAAATTAGGTACCAATTCCAGAAAGGTAGTTGGCATCTGCTGACTGAATCAAGAATGGAGAGGCTGAAGTACTGAAACACATCTTACTCTCAGTGCTTTCCTAAGCTAACTCTCTGGGGATTTTTTTCATCCTGCTTGCTCCTCTACGCTGTGTAGGAGCTTCCTTTTTTAGTTTAGAGCTATAAACTGTTTAAGTGACAATATTAATAAAAAATTAGGGACTGAAATCTAAACTGTAAGAATACTGAGACTGGATAAATAAATCAGTATTTTCATGTAAAACTGGAAGCCAAGGAGGTGGAAGACTATGGATACACTTAGTTACAGTTATCAGCTGCATCTCCTTTGCAATACATCTCTGAAATCCTTATTAATTTGAGTTGAAATCAGAAAATTTCCATGAAATGTCTGACATGAATAAAAATAATAATAAAAAACTTAAATAAAAATATTTTATTTAAAACATTAGCATGTCTATTGTACCATTCCTGGTACCATCATTCCTTGCTTGTATTCCTGAATGGAATGTTCAGATTGAATCACAGAATCACTAGGCTGGAAGAGACCTTCAAGATCATTGAGTCCAACCCATGCCCAAACACCTCAACTAAACCATGGCACCACATGGAGTGCCACATACAGTCTTTGTTCAAACACATCCAGGGATCCACCACCTCCCTGGGCAAACCATTCCAGTACTTGATCACTCTTTCTGTAAAAATCTTTTTCCTAACATCCAACCTATATTTCCCCTTGGTGCAGTTTGAGACTGTGTCCTCTGGTTCTGTCAGTTGTTGCCTGGAGAAAGAGACCAACCCCACCTGACTACAGCCACCTTTCAGGGAGTTGTAGAGAGTGATAAAGTCACTCCTGAGTCTCCTTTTCTCCAGGCTAAACATCCCCAGCTCCCTCAGTCGTTCCTCATAGGGTTTGTGTTCCAAGCTCTTCACCAGCCTCATTGCCTCCTCTGGACACCCTCAAGTGTCTCAAGGTCCTTCCCAAACTGAGGGCCCAGAGCTGGACACAGCACTCAAGGTGCTGCCTCACCAGTGCCGAGTACAGGGGAAGGGTGACCTCCCTGCTCCAGCTGGCCACATTGCTCCTGATCCAGGCCAGGATGCCATTGGCCTTCTTGGCCACCAGGGCTCCCTGCTGACTCATGTTCTGGCTGTCAACAAGTTCCTCCAGGTCCCCTTCTGCCTGGGCACTGTCCAGCCACACCACCCCAGCCTGTAGTGCTGCAGGGGGTTATTGTGGCCAAAATGCAGGACTGGGCACTTGGACTTATTAAAATTCATCTTATTGGACTCTGTCCACCCATCCGACCATTCCAGGTCTCTCTGCAGAGCCTTCCTACCTTCCAACAGATCAACACACACTCCCAGCTCAGTGTCGTCTGCAAATTTACAATGAAAGACTCAACACCCTTATCCATGCTGTCAATATAGACATTGAACAGACTGGCCCCAGCACAGACCCCTGAGGGACACCACTGGTGACTGGCCCCCAGCTGGATGCAGCACCATTCACCACCACTCTCTGGGCCCGGCCATGCAGCCAGTTCCTAACCCAGCACAGAGTGCTCCTGTCCAAGCCACGGGCTGCAGCTTTTCCAGGAGTGTGCTGTGGGAGACAGTGTCAAAGGCCTTGCTGAAGTCCAAATAAACAACATCCACAGCCTTTCCTGCATCTACCAGCTGGGTCACCTGGTCATAAAAGGAGACCAGGTTGGTCAAACATGACCTATTCCTCCTAAACCCATGCTGGCTGGGTCTGATACCCTGGCCACCCTGTAAGTTCTGTGTGATGACACTCAATATAAACTGTTCCATAACCATACCAGGTACTAAGGTCAGGCTTACTGGCCTATAATTACCAGGATCCTCCTTCCCACCCTTTTTGTGAATGGGTGTCACATTGGCCAGCTTCCAGTCCCTTGGAACCTCACCAGTGAGCCAGGACAGCTGGTAAATCTGGAGAGTGGCTTCACAAGCTCATCTGCCAGCTTCCTCATCACCCTGGGATGGATCCCATTCAGTCCCATGGATTTATGAACATCCAAGTTGTTCAGAAGCTCTCTGACTGCCTCCTCCCGGATAACATGAGAACCATTCTGCTCCCTGATACCAACTACCAGCCCAGGACAGTTGTCCTGAGAACAACTTCTTCCCAGTAAAGACTGAGGAAAAGAAGGCCTCCTCATCTGCGGAGTTCCCTCCCTCATCCAATAGAGAAAGGCCTCCTCATCTGCGGAGTTCCCTCCCTCATCCAATAGAGAAAAAAGGTTGGTCTTACCCTTCCTTTTGCCATTAATATATTTATGAAAACATTTTTTATTCTCCTTTACAAAAGTTACCAAATTAAGTTAGAACTGAACTTTGGCCTGCCTAATTTTTTTCCTACATGCTCTAGCAATCCCCTGAAATACTTCCTGAGGGACCTGACTGACTGTCCTTCCAAAGATGATACATCCTCTTTTTATTCTTAACTTCTTTCACAACCTTGTTGCCCATCCAGGCTGGATGTTTGCCTTGTCAACTCATTTTTTGGCAAACAGGGACAGTCTGTTCCTGTGCCCTCAAGGTCTCTGTTTTGAAGCACACCCACCTTTCCTGGACTCCTTTGTTTCTAAGGGCTGCTTCCCAAGGAACTCTCTGAATAAGTCTCCTAAATAGGCCAAAGTCTGCCCTCTGGAAGTCCAGTGCAAAAGTCTTATATGTTCCTCCTCATTTCACCAAATTTCATTGCTTAAATGCTAAGCAGTGAAAATATTACAATAACATGAAGTAGGCACATATCTTAGTTAATGCATAATAAAGTTTCCACTGCACAGATCTGATTGCTGGTAAAGAAAATACAAAATACATAGGAAATACACTTGAGAAAAGTGCTTTCAGCTATTCAAGTACTAAATTCTGTTCTTTTTCTATACTTGAAATATTGTGGGCTCTCTATTATAAATCACCCTGTTGCCATTCAAAAGCATATTTAAATATCTACATGTGAAGCCAAGAAAACATGGTTTCATAATTAACCAATGTTAGATCACAGTAACTAAATGCTTGTGCTCATTATGTGTAACTATATGGACAAGCAGAATATTAACTATTTTTGAACATGAAATGTATACCTTTACAGGCAATTAGACACAGTTATAGAAAAAAAAACATTATTATTTTATGAATTCCTGCAACCCTCACAGGAAAGAATTTCTTTCGAGTATCTAAACTAAACCTACCCTCTTTCAGTCCTATCACTACATGCCCTTATAAAAACTCCTGGCTTTCTTGTAGGTCCCATTCTCAGTAAATATTTAGATATACACTGATTACAACAGCTGTCCAATACAAGAATCCTGACCTGTTATCTCTGGAAGCTGAGACCTCTATTTAGTGTTGTAGTATTTCTAAAATGGGGGTGGACAGAGAGGAAAGGTTTCTGAATTATCTTTCTCACTATTTCTTAGTTATCTTTTAATCATCCATTGATTTATATATTCTTAGGGTTTTTTTGGCATTTAATGAGAACAAACCCTTTTTCTGCTGTAACAGAAAATGGTACTCACAGATATGCACACACTAGAATAAGAAAGTATCATGTATATATCTTAAACAGATGTAGAGGATATTCCTCACCTATTTAACTACTTACTTTGTACTGGTAACTAATTAATCTGAGCTTTTGCAATTTAGGAGACTCAAGAGTGTTTAAAAAAGTTGAATCAAATTTTTGTAGATGCAAGTAAGTCAGTTCATCAGACCATTTCCTTAACAATGAATACTTTCTCCATAAAAGGTAAAGTTTTGGCTCTATCACCTGAATTTTAATACATTAAAAAAATAATGGAGGAGATAAAATCTTGAGAAATATTGAATTGTGTAACATCCAGTGACTTGCACACAAGGTTGCTTGTATCCTTCAGAAATACTGATTTAAAAGTAACTTTGTGGAGAAGAATTAGATCTAAGAAAGATATTCTGGCAGGTAACTAAACAGAGGTCAGGGAGCCCCCATAACTATTTAACTGTGGGATAAAAAGATAATTACAAAAGCAGTGGTGAAAACACCAAGTTCATTTTACCTATATAAAAAGGGCTTTGGAACACGTGTGTAGAATGAGGGAAAAGCATCCTGCCTAGACAACTGAAGTTAAAGCAGCTGAATTGGGAATACAAGGGAAGTTTTGGGAATGCAAGTACGAAATACTAAAAGGTAGGTTACCTTACTTTTTTCTACACCCACAAGATGTTCCCCTTTTAGCACCATCCTAACACTAATACTTGCTTTCTTTCCTGAAACTCATACTTCTACAGTTTTTGCTCTTTGCAAAAGAGGACAGAGCACACAATGCTTCAAAGCTCAGCACACTGATAGTTGAGTGGGTTAATTTGGAGGAAGATATTTCCCTCAGTCTGCCTGAATGACCACTGCCACTGGAGAAAAGCATCTGAAGCAATCAATTTACATCACCTTTAAAAGCAAGAGAACTTACTCTTGCAAGCAATGGTTAGGTCTTGCAGTGATGAAGGAAAAGTAAGCTTGAAGGAGGAATTGCCACCAGCTAGGGGATTCTACAGTACTTCCACTGTGAAGCTGCTGCTACAAAGAGAAATATAGAGCCCGAGAGGAGACTGCCTGCAGGTGTGTCCTCTTCTGTAACCCACCACACCAAACTAGGTGTTCCATGGCTGGCAGGATGAGCTTCCATAACCCCACTTCCTTGTTACCAGGAAAGATGAACCCAGCTAGAGACAAAACATTCTTGTGAAAGCGCTCGTACAAGCTGGATACTGTCCCATTAAAAATGATGGTTATCACCTTGCTACGTGATGTAACTTGATCTCAACCTGGTAAATCCTAGTAAACTGATTCCCGCTGAATTGGAACAGGGATACAGTAAGATTGCTAAAGTATCTTTATGAACAAAAGGTACCTTCTGAAAATTGAACCTATAGTAAAAGAAGTGGCTGTGTTTTTTCTGGTCTGTTTCTGTGCATAGCTTGGTAGGAAAAAAGTCTTCTTGGCTATGCTTTTTGCCATGAAGACACTAAAAGAACAGCAGTCCAAATAAAAGAAAGAACAGGAAAATCAAGTATCAGCAGTTTTGGCTTTTTTTTAGACTTCACAAATCTCATGAAAATGAAAACAAGAAAAGAAGGGTCTAGCTCAGCCAGATGGCACTAATGAATTGGAAGGGGGGGAGAGGGGGATTTTGTCATCTCATACATTCAGCGAGTGCTTGCCACAAGTTCAGCTTGGGGTTAAAAAGTCTGAAATATTTTGGTGAGTGCACACCTTTATGCTGAGTTTACATGTAGAAAATGTCCAATTGTTCAGTTTTACCTTCTCCCTTTTCAAATTATCTGCCTGGTCCATGAAAGAGGACGTTACAAGGGAATTCTTGTAAGTTAAAAATTTTACTTACTTCATATAGGTTAATCAAATTAGTTTGCTCTGGATTGGAATGAAATACAAAACCAGCTTACTATATTCAATTTCAGAAAATACTAGATACATTTTTTGTTTTTTTTCTATGCTACTGAGCAGCTTTTATAGAATTTGATTTTTGTTTTTGTGCTTAGGCCCTGTTTACGGCTATACTAGAAAATGATGCAGATTTAAACTCATTTTGTTCTAACCCATTTTCTTCTTCTTTTGTTTGTGAATTAATTGTTAACACAGGCAAAAGTCACAGAATTAAAACTGCACCTCAAGCTTGTTCTATACATAAGAACCAGAAACCAGTCAGCTACGAAGAAACATATCAGTTAAAGCTTTTGGTAAAACCTCTGTGTAAACCTATGAAAAATAACCTTTTGTCTTTGATACATGTATACAGCTAAAAATATTTAGCTTTGTTTTTTAAGACAATGTTCTACATATTTTTACTGTACCTCTTGCCATGCACAACTGCCCCAGGATCCTCAGACTTCGCTTCCAACTCCTGAACTTCATCTACCAGTGTCTTGTAAGTAGCTCTCTTTACTCTGTAAGTACACACAAAATACTGCCAGACTTACTCTTCTTGAAAGTATAACAACAGATACTTTAAATGCTTTTATAAATATTCAATTTATAAATCCATTTTCCCTGACTTGAAACTAAGGAGAAATATCAAAAAACAAATCTAAAGAACTTATTTTGCAATCTGTTATTGCAAATTAGAAACAAAAAAATAGTTATTAATAAAACACTACAATTATTTGAACATTTAAAATAGTAATAACTCTTGTATAAAGTTTTTAACAAACAAAGACAGTAAAAAAGAATTTTATAAAATCACCAGAATTGCTCTTAATTTGTTTTTTATTATATTAGTAATTAGAACACACATTTAAAAGTCAGTACTCTCTTCTGTAAACACTGGTATTTCCGTACTCACACTTTGTATACTATATCAAGAAGTAAAGCTGTCATAGGAATACACAGAAGTCCCATCCAGAACACTCCAGAGCTGAACATCATAGCTGCCTGAAGAAAAAATGCACAAAACAGGATGTCGTGACAAGAACTAGCAAAAAAAAATCTTAGAAATATCAAGTAGTTTGTGGAGGCTATCAAAAGCAAATTTAAATGAATCATTCTTGTCTGACAAATGTGAAATAGAACTTGAACTCCTTTCTAAAATCCCCTGAGTTGCAACATAAATCCAGTAAATAGTAAGCACTATTTCAGGTCAAGAAGCTGGTAGAAAGATACAGTGCTTAGCTCTTTGCATGGCAGAATCACCCCTCCACAATGCTGCTCTATACAACTGTGATGATTACGGGCTTCTCCATTAAAATCAGATTTATCAAAAATCCACCCTTTCCCAACTTTCTCAATACATTACGAGCATAGTTTTTCAACTTGCAATCTACTCTAACAGGCTATAAGAGTTTCTGACTCTCATTTGGATACTGGACACTGTTACAATTACCCTGCAATATAACTTGGATCAAAGTTTTCTCCCACAGAACTCGCTGTACCACAGTTCCCACACTGACACAGACTCCTGTTAAACAGATTGATTAAAAATGAGAAATAAGGAAACAACTATTTATGTAATTACGAAAATATGCAACATATTGTTAAATGAAGATTTCACCATTAATACATGGTGAAATATTTGAAAACCACGTAATTGTTTTTATCTGTGTATCTGTTTTTTCTGTACACCACTATATGTAATACATAGGAATTTCTTCTGTTCACAACTTGGTCTGTAGAAATACTAAAAACTAAAATCATAATGAATGGCCAAAACAAACATCACAATATATGGACATCAAAGAAAAAATGTCTTTACCCTTCTAATTCACACTGAAATGTCTACATTGATAATATTATGGATGCAAAGAGTATGATAAATACTTACTGAAGCATGTTACTGCAGGTTTGAATCGCAGTCAGTATTAGAAATACTTTTATAATGTAATTCAATTGTAGAGAGGCTGAAAGTAACACCACTACACATCAGTAGTGTAGTGTAGTTTCAAATCCTTTATTTAATTACTTGGAGACTAATTACTTTCACAGGTTAAGCCTTGGTAAGTAAAATAAATAAGCCGAAATTTTACTAGTTTTAATTAACAGACAAATAGTAGGTAGTTTGCAGTAGCTGAATTCTAATTTCTCAACATGCATACATGAACATTTAGGAATTATACTCAAACATGTTAATATACAAAAATAGAAGCTAATTATTTTCAGGAAAAAACCTAATTCTCATATAAGGAAAAAATTCAATTTACCTTGTTTTGTATCCAAATTCCTAATGACATTGATTCTTTGGAAAGCATTAGAATGTACTTAAAAAATGTGGTAACCTTCTCATGACTATGTTAAAAGGACATAGATATTGCCCTGAGATTCTACTAACTACTTCTGTCAACAGCTGCCAGCAAAGGTGTAAACACTGAGCAATGACAGGTTCAGAATAAAACAACTCATATTTTCAAAAGGGAAAAAAAAGGAGAAAATTTTTTATCAGGAGGAAATGTATTAGAGTAAAAAACCTATTAGCAGTCACTTTATAGGCAAAACCCGACTTTTGACATATTTGATGAAATACTCATTTTCTAGAACAGGAGCTAATAGGAAATGTCTGTCATAAATGCATTTTACAAGACATTTTATAATTACCTAGTAATTAGATAGACAGTTCCCTTAAAAACAAGAAAAAAAGCATAATAATGCAATTTGAACTAATTATGATGGTTACTTCCTATTATTAACAACATTTTTTTATTTATAAGAACATAGCAAAGAGCTGTCCTTGTGTTAGCCACCCGGTATTAAATGTTTGCTGGTGAAACAGCAAAAGTGATAATGTAGGTCTTAGGATGTTAATTCTGACCATTGTAATGCTAACTATGAATGAAGGAACAACTGGCGCCTACTATTCACTCCATCCAGCCTTTGGCTTTACAAATGAACAACATGAATTGAGGTAAAAAAAAAAGTTTTTCTGCGTCATATTTGAAAGCCTGTCAGATTTTTTTCTTTTACAGAGTTAATCCAAACCTAAAAGATTTAAAGCCGACATTCGCATTAAAGACAGAGGCCCTCTTTGTATTTTTTGGATGAAGAGGGGAAAAAATAAAATCCCACAGAGGTATTTCCTTCCTTTCTGTACAAGAAAGCTCCCCCCTCACTCTGTAGAAAACATTTTTGTCTCTAACTTTTCACATCTCTCTACACATAGGCAGGTCATCTGGGAAATGGCAAACCAATCCCTTTCAGACAATGGCACTAACAGGAGCAGCCTGTTCTGGGGACGGACTCTGGCTGCCTCTGTTTGTGGTTTACAAATTGTTCCTAATGTGAGAGATTTGTGCTCTATGCCAAGTCTTCCCCCTTTAGGCCTTGTGAAACCAAATGGAATCTGCCACAAAAGTGGCTCCCAGGGGAATTCAGAAGTAATCCAAAATGAGAGCTGGGAAGCCCAGTTTATTGAAGGACTTACAAATCCTGCAGGGAAGATAAATAATTTGTTGTGTGTGTAGCTCATGCTCAATATTAAGACTTTCTAAAATAAATTAACATTTTTTTTTAGTTTTGATTTTTATATAGGTTCTCATTTTTCAAAAAAGAAAAAATTGCTGAGGAATGTTCCTTTTTATGATTTAGTGGCAGACAAGAAATCCTGGCTGCAAAACATTTTTAAAGAACTGCTGAAGATGTAGTGTTAGGAAATTACATGTCAGAATGAACAGAGAATATTTGCTTTTTCCTCATTATGAAATGATTTGCCAAAACAGCTGGCTCAGATTTTAAAAAGCCTTTCAAAATAAGAAGAGAAAGATGAAAACAGTGGTAAAATTCTTGCTGCAGAAAAGTTCACCCTTTTCAGTTTATCTATTTCAAATATCATCGAGGGTACACGTCTCCTTCCTATAAACTAAAAAGCTATAAAATACCTCAACATCATCAAACCAGCAAAAGTTTCTCTTTTCAACCTACTGAAAAACTTCATTAGTAGTAGTTATGTGCATGTGTTTGCCTTCATATATGCCAAAGTACTTACTGTTATAGTAATAAAACAGATCTGCATTAACTTCCAGTGCAATGAAGTTCCTACAAGTAAGTTTGTGTATTGCCTCTAGTCTTTGCTAAGTAGAGTTTAAAAAACATCTTTTAGCTCCTTCTAATTAGGAACTGCGTTACTTAGAATTGCAAAGAATTAAGTTCCTCTCTGTTAGGATCTCTGATTATTAGGTACATTAACCAAGACAGACCACTGGAAGCAGAGAAGATAAATTGGGCAGTTCAAAGATCAGCTCTGCTGTTCCTGTTTGAGTGAATGAGAATGTTACTACTGAATATGGAGAAGGATCTTTGAAGTATATCTGGGAATAGCAGATTCTGGCTCACGAATAAATGTCTGCTACTAGACCAAGTACAATTAAACATGAAGGTTTGAGGAGTAAAAATGGAAGCTACCTATTGGGAATTAAATGGAAAAATAAAAACCCTTTAGACAACTCCTGAAGTGAAAGACAAAAAGAAAACTTTAAATATAAATTATTAATTCGTTAAAATATGTTAGTATCAGAATGGTAACAGAATTTGAGGCTCCCAGGTGAGGACAGATGACTAAAATGGATATGTTCTATGTGATGAAGTCTGATTAACTTAAAAAAATCATCAATAAATCACTTTTTTTAAAATTAATAATATTCTCCACAAATGTACACTGAAACTTTTTTTTTCCCCTAAAAAAGATGTTCACATAGATATAGAAAGGAAGACATACAGATTACTGATTTTTGTTTTGTAAAGACTCACAGGTCTTAAAAGACAAGCTGGAAAAACTTGGAAGGGGGATGAAAATGTGCTAAAACTCTAGGATAATGCCTCTAAGGGCCTTGTGCTGAGGATGGGAAATATTTTGGACTACGAAGGAAAAGCCTAGCTTTTATTGTTGAATTATTTCAATGTTCTTGCAAATTTAGTACACCAGTTATTCCCTCTGAAATGGAGACAAAGAATTTGGATAACATTTTAATCCAGACTGGTAAAAAAGCAGTGCAACAGCAAAAAAAAAAAAAAAACCAAAACCAAACAAACAAAAAAAAAACCCCACAAAAACCAAATACCCTAGATATTAGCGACTGAAGAACGACTATATTCCACAAGTTTTGTGACAATGAAGTGAGAATTGATAGACTTTGGTATTTGCTTACCATACAGAGCTCAAAGCACTTTTTTGAAATACAGATTGTCAACTCAGTTATCTGTCAGGTTCCCTTAAATGCATGGCACAGTAATTCTCTTGTTTGGAGGAATATAGAGAAATCATTACTTCCCAAATTTTAGGGGCCTTATTTATAAATCTCCCTGGCTAACACTGAGGAAAAGCACCATAGCAATTTTTCTTAAATATACAACCATTTAAATTTATTTATTATGCTGTATTCTGGAAAAGTTATTAAAAATATTCATCTGTTTTTTAAAAGTGCAAGGGACAAGTATCCATTAATAGCATCTTTTACAGCTGGAGGGACAACACAGCAGGGTGCAAAAGCTCCAAGATCCTCACAGAGAAGCTGCTGATGTATGGGCTGGATGGACTGTGAGATACACTGAAAATGGGCTGAATGGCAGCTGGTGATCAGTGTCAGGCTGGCTGGAGGCCAGTAACTGAAAGTATACCCCAGGGATCAATAGTGGGTCCAGTTTCATTTAACATCTTCATTAAAGATCTGGATGAGAGGCAAAGCGTACCCTCAGGAAGTTTGCTACTGACACAAAATGGGGGGAGGAATGGCAAATGCAGTAGAGGATTGTGTTGCCATCCAGGGAAACCTCAAAGGGTTGAAGAAATGGGCTGACAGGAATCTCATGCAGTTGAACAAGGAGGAATGCAAAATCCTGCACATGGGAAGGATCAACTCCAGGCAGCAGTATATCCTGGGGGCCACCCAGCTGGAAAGCAGCTGGGCAGAAAAGGACTTGGTCCCAATGGACACCAAGTTGAAAATGAGCCAGAAATGGGTCCTTGTGACAAAGGAAGTGAATGGTATATTTTGGCTTCATTAGACAAAATATTGCCAGCAGAGGGGAAGGCAGGTCCCCTCTACTCAGCAATGAAGAAGTCACACGTAGGGAAGTCTCCAGTTCTGGGCTCCCCAGCACAAGAAACACAGATACACTGAAATTAGTCCAATGTCCTGAAGTGTCTCTCATGCAGGAGAGAAACCTGAGATAGCTGGGACTACAGCCTAAGAGAAGGCTTTGGAGGTTCTCTCACCCCGAGTGGAGGGTGCAAAGACAGAGCCAGGCTACTTCCAGTGAAGCCCTGTCATGGCACAAGAGGCAAGGAGAGCAAACTAAAACTTGAATCTGAACATCAAGCGAACCTTTCACTGTGAGGGTGGCTGAACAGGGACACAGGTTGTTCAGAAGTGTTGTAGTGTCTCCATCCTTGGTAACACTCAAAAGCTGCCTGGACACAGCCTGGGACAACTCAGTGCAGTGTCTGAAGCTTTAGACCAGATAACTGCAGAGACCTGTTCAGCTGTTCTATGATTGTATTCTATCCTAAATACTTTGCTTTGTACGCTTTGCTCTACATTAGACTAAAACCAATTCCCACTTTTGGATCAAACTTTAGACAAACATCTTACTAGAGAAGACTTTTCATTAGAGACCAAAGTATCTACAGTTTATTTTTTTAATGTGTTTTTGTGTAAAAAACACCATTGTAGTAAAGGCATTAAAGGATGCATATCTAATATTTTAATAAGCATGATTTCATATAAGCAGGATACTTGGCATAGTATAGAGAGAAGCAATATTTAAGAAACCAATGCTGTCAGTACAGTATATTCTAAAACACCTTTTCTACACAGTGCAGCTAAATCTTCCCAAAAGAAATATTACTGTTTTTCACAAGACTTCTGAAAACCTCAATCAAATGATCTTAAATTCTGTAAAATACATGCTTGGACCTTAACTCCAATTTCCGCCAGTAGTTTTATAAATCCCCTGGGTCAGGCAGAGCAGAAACAGATGGTGCTCTGGAGAACTTTACAGTGCATTGTCTACAGCACAACCATAAATTAAACAGTTCTGTGGATACCAAACTTTTGCTTTAGTATCCATGTCATACTTCTTATTCAAGTAAAGTATTATAATTCTAAGCTATCTTATTAATCATATAGGTGTAAAAAAAAGAGGCCTAACAATTCAGAGCACAAAACAGTAACTAGGAGCATTACAGATTGATTTATTTTTCACCCCTCCTCAATTACAGGTTTGCAACTCAGACCATAACCAGATTTTTTTAAGAAAGAGATAATCATATTAGTTTAGAAAAGTATGTATTTTTATAATTTAAAAAATTAGTCTGGTTTTTTAAGAGGACTTAAAGGAAAAGCAGACCTATTAACTGCAAGGATGGAAGCACTAATGGAAGGTTCTTGCAGCTTTACAGCCTACTGACAGATGAATGGAGGTTGCTGTTATTAGGCGATGTAAGTTACAGAAATTTCATTAGTTAAAGCAATTATTGCAAAAGGACTACACAGATATAAAAACATCCAAAATTTTAATCACAGCTTCATTAATTTATGCAGTCATTATACAGATATGACAAAATATGGACAGCAGGAAACTTCTGGCAATTCCCTGAAGATAAAAAATCCATTTTGTTTAGTATCACAGAATAGTTTTCTCTGTATTGAAGAGTTTAAAAGAAAAAAGAAAATACACCTGCAAAGCATTTATCAAATATGAACAGACTTGGCATTTACTTTAAAAAACTTCTGCAAACTTCATCTGGCTTAAACAGAAAATACCATAAGTTGTTTAAAATATTTTGAAAGTATATTTAAATTATCTATTTGTTAATATTATATATAGAAGGATCAACCTAATTTATATCAATGTAGTAAAGACAGATCCAGGCAGTTGATTTTTTTCAAGTACACAATAAAAATTTTCTTCTATTCTGAAGTGACACCTTTATTTTGAAATTAAATGCAACTTTTTAATGCAAAGGGTCAAAATATACTGTGTTAAATGTAGCCAAAAAAACCCTAAAAATAATTTAATGTTGTTTTATCCGCTTTCTTTCCTGTGCATCTGTATTTAAGAGCACAGTCTTTACTAGTAAAATATTAACAAAATAACCCACAAAGTTCCTTGTTCACATGCTTCCATACTAGACAGTACTGACAGAAAGCAAATGCATGAATAAACATTCCTGCAGATGTAATGCAAATTTTAATATAATAAAAATATCCTCTGTATGTTACAGAAGATACAAAGTTATAAACTCAATGACAGCTTTTGAAATGTTTTCAGTATTTCTCTCTCATAAGCTGTGCATCCCCATTTTTTCTCACAGAAATAGTGTTTTGCTTCTACCAAAATCCTCCTTTCAGAAAAGGTATTTCAATATTTTGTTATAAGTAGATAGAAGTTAAATTCCCAGTTTCTTAGGATCTGTGTCTAAGACTAGAAGAATATAGTCCCAGAATAAACTCAAAGAAAGTAATTTTTGAACGGGTGATTTTAAAGTACAAGCAAAATAATAAGAAAGTAAACAGTAAGTTCTACTTAATTAATGATAAAACATTTATGTCTTTTTTCTACTAAAAGACTCATGAAGTTGATTTGCTACAGTACCTGAACTAGCTACACATACTATACAACATAATTAATTACTCAGGTTATCACCCCTTTTTATCACATATCCTTCTTCAGTTTTATGGCCTATTTTTCCATTTTCTTCAGCTTCATAAAGCCTATTGCTTCTCTCAGTTTTCATCTATTTTTCCTTCTAGCCTGTGTCTGCCAAAAGACAATGGTGAACTGACAGTTTTCATCTGAACATCATCAGTCAGGGAAAATGAATAAAGTTTTCTCCACTTGGAACTTTATTTCTTTAAGAAAAAAACCCCACAACTGGAATAGAAACTGTTTTAAGGTTGGCAAGATATAACTGGTTTCAGAATATGGAAAGCTACTATAACCCAGACATCTACTATCATCTCTAACAGATAATCAGCTACAGAACTACCAGTTACTCATATCAGAAACCTGTGCCAGGGTACCTTACTTATGTGAGTAAGAAGTCAAACCGCAGTTCTTTTGGTGCACTACCTGTTTGACAACAAGTTATCACTACTTACAGGACTTAGGACTACTGCACCATGGAGAGGCATGCAGTTCCCACACTGTGAGAAATAGTACTGTATAGGTGGATGAGTGTTTGCCCAGTGCAGATCTACCAGCCTTGAAAAACCAGAAAACAAAGGTCTTGATGCCAGAATTGCCTCAGCATGCTAGATGAACTGGACATTTTGGATCAAGGGGGGCCCTGTGTGTTCTTGTTCTGGGAAAACTCAGAGCAGAAGAGAGAGACAGAAAAATACACTTGATTATACTATTAGGAACATGTCAAGGAAAGGGGTCTAGTGACATAGACAACAGAGAAAAAAATGCTGTAACTTTCATACTTTTTCACTTTACTGTATTTTCTTTTAGACCATGGCATTCTGCAATCTTTCCTTCTGTGAAACCAACATACAGCAACCTATATGTAAAGCCAACTTTAATTATCTTCTGTATAATTGGAACAATACAGTAAAAGCCAACTTTAATTATCTTCTGTATAATTGGAAAAATACACAAAATGATGGAAACAATTAGTGTAAAAAGTCAGAAAAACTTGCAAAAAATTTTGATATATTTGTTTCTTTGTTCATCCAGTAAGTGAGTGGATGATGCTTGGATAGTAAAAAATGAACACAAAAAAACAACTCTTATGCTTTAACTTTGGGCCACTAGCTTTAGTGCTCAAATGAAAGAGTATTAGCAGCATGAACTGACTTCTGTTACAACTCAATTTTTTCTCGAGTCAATACCTTGCAGTGTTGTCCATAGAAATAAATTTATCAGAGTTGAATATTTTATAAGAGTGGATATAAAAAAAGAGTTTCAAATTATTTAGATAAAAACCTTCCTCTGCATCCAATGAATGAATTTTCCATCACCTCCATATGCTTTTTCTCTCCCCCTCAAGAGCACTAGAATTTTATTTTCTTGGAACAGAACCAGAAATAAGCAGGAAGAATCTTACGATTTTCATGACATTAATATGAAGAAGAACCAAATCCTTACCAGAATGTTTCATTAAGTGCTTTTCTATCTCAAAGAAGACATGAAAAATATGTTTGCAGAAGACACCATCTAGCTGGAACTTAATTGTTGGATGAATATTATGTTAAGAGTACAGACTGGAAAGACTATAAACCTACTATGACAGAATTGTTACCAGCTCTAAGAAGAAGAAAGAGAATACTTTTAAACATTCTAGGGACTATAGTTATGTAATCTGCAACAATATTTCCTTATAAATCTGAAGTTTATTAAAAAGGGGGAATTTTTAATGAACACGTTTGAGGAGAAAACTGCATGAAAGTCCCCTTCAGCATAATTTCTCATATCATACCAGCTAAAATGGACAAAAAGCTAAAAGCAGACATCAGCTTTTGACACGCTTTAACTTTTGCCAATAGGCTGATGAAGTTTTCAAGTGTGACTCACACATTTGAAGAAATCAGGCAAGCAGTATTTGCACAGGCAAGTAGAATTGCTTATATGGATTTGTTTCTGTCACATCACATTTTTCTTGCACAGATAAATCCATGAATCTTTTAGTTTCAGTACTTTTGGAAGGCCTGATTTGCTACAGAGAAACTCAGTGAATTCTGCCCTGCCAGAGACCACTCAGTCAGTAGAGGAGCTTCCAGGAAAGCTTACGGAAATCCTGCTTCCAGTCTGAGCTGCAGGATGCATCAACAGGACTTACAGCCACACAGAGTGCAGCACAAAAAGCTAGACCGGAGTTTAGAACATAAGCTTTACTGGCCTATGATACTCTCAGAAGACTTTATTCTGACATCACAGACATTGAAATATATTCCTAGAAAGGAAACAAAACCAATCTCAGTCAACACCAGCCCCCTTTGAACAACTTCATGCACATACACACATCAAAACTACCATATACACATAAATGCACAAGCAAACACGCTAACAAATTAAGACTACCCATTTCAAGTACACATAAAGTTTTATCACAACAAATAAATGATTTTAGGTTCATAAGTCAGACTACTTTGGCACAATGTTGAATTCAAAGCCTAAGAGTATTATTTTTGTTGACAGCTAGATCTCTTTAATGAAGAACTGTTTCTAGGAGATCACAGGAATTACATTCCCTCAACACCAGGTGTTTGCACAGTAATTCAGGCTCTGAAAATGTACCAACTATAACATTGTTATTTCAATAGTGAAGTATCCACCCTTATGCCATACAAGCTATAACACACCATTTTGTTTCCCCTGCACTTATCACCATGAAAGTTCTGGTGTCTTAAAAGCTGTAAAGTTTTTACAAAATCTCTAAAACCACCAAATTCCAAAAACATTGCTTTTTCTATAAAATACAGTATATATGAAGAAAAATGCTGAAGTACGATAGCTTAGATTAATTTAAAATAATATACAGAATTAGTTTTAAGTACTGGAGGCAATGTGGTAATGTACAAAATCTACATATATACATATGTTAGACACAATGATACAGAGGAAAACCACCAAGAAATTGTGTAATTTCAAATTCTTTTCCTTAGGTGTCCAAGTATTTAAGGTAACACCTTATGCTTTCCATTAAAACATAATAGTTACAGAAATGCCTATAAACTATTTTTTCCTTTAACTGTTTAAATAAGAGGTTAACTGTTTAAATAAGAGTTTGGATTTATGAGTCTTAATTACTTTCAAGAGAGGGAGAGATATGCATCGACATTTCCCACATCCTACATAAATTTTTAAATTGCTGAATTATATCACAGTGGTGGTGGAGTTAAAGGGACTCACTCTTTTACTGGTGTAAGGCTTGATTTAGTTGATATGCTTTGAGAACCATTAAAATAATATCTTTCTGACTCAAGCAAGTATTCTCAGTTTCTGATTCCCACTGAGAATGCACATCAAAATTCTCAGCTCAGGAAGTACTGGTCCTGCCCAGAAGCAGACATTAGTGTTTGGGAAATTAATTCTTCAGATGTTTCTGGAACTGAATGGTACTGAGAATTTGGGACTGCAGTTCCAATTAAATCAGATATGGTAGCAAATAAGCATCTTTTACAGAGTCAATCCAATCTGGAATATTCAGATCAGGTTTACACAAATGCAATTAAAAATGAATGAGGAACCACTAATTACTGTCAAAAGGTTAAGGATACATTACAATGATGCATTCCAAGCAGCACATTAATCAAAAAGGAAGTGCTCATGACAAGCAGTTAATGCAATGTTATGGCACCTCAAATTTTTGAGGCATTTTACAGAAGTATTTGGAAAATTTGTAAAATTCAAGATTAAAAACAGCCTTAACCAGGCTACTATTGGTTACTTTATTATAAAAGAATGCTCCAGAAAAGTAAGCACTATAATTCTGAGAACTGCATTTGGTAAGACTTTTCTTCAGAAAATTAAAGCTTACCTAAGAACTGCAAAACAGCTTACCTGTCTATTCTTTCTCATTAGACCATATACTCACAGCCTGTTAGCTGAGCTCCATTTTCACAAGAGTAAAAATTTATTCTATTTTTAATAAACATGGTTGCCATATTGCAGGTATAAAAGAAAGAATGACATACGCACCTCTAGTTAGCAGAAGGATCCAATAAAGATTAGGTCTGTATTACAGACTGAAACAATATTTTTTTCACACATTTGGATGGTAGTTAAAATATATTTTTACCTCTCCGGACATATCCGGTGCCATAGGAATGACCGGCCACAAAGAAGAGTAGATTCCAAAAAACACTACCCAAAGTACAATGCTTCCCCAGATTGCTATATGGCTGAACTGTTGAAACAAACCAAAAAAGAACAACTATCATAGATGCAATATAACATAAGATCTTTGCTACCTAGTACTTACAATGCTATTTTGATATATTGGGTTAAATTTTCATGCCTTGTATTAATTTAACTCTACTACTTCAGTTAGCCAATTCTTAAATGAAAATGATACTATCAGCAGCAATATTACTGCATTTTAAGCCAATTTAAATTCAGTTACAGTAAGTCCAGAGTAATTTGATTTTTCTAGTTTAAGTATTACATCTGTTGTAATTTTCAATATTGAGCATTATTTTTTGTATGTGGATATTTTGTCCTTCCACACAGTAACCACAGTTTTCTACTGACAAACTCTTAAAGGATGCAATATAACAAGTAAGAAGAATACAATTATTCATCCATCATATTTCACAGAACATATGAGAATATGGTAAAGACATTTGCTTACCAAAGTCCAATATGAGGTCTCTAATCCAGCCTTCAAACACACAGTCAGAACCACAAACTTCAGGAGAGAAGACAGAGAGAGTATTCTTAATATGGGAATCTTAACATACAGAAATTATTAGTTTGTTAAACTTTCAGGAGAAGACAAGAAGAAGTAAATTGCTACTAGAAGATTTAAGGATACAACCCAGTAATAAGCTAATAATAGAACATCAGGAATTACTGGATTCCATTAATAATGGCCACTCCCTTGATTTGGAAAACTCCTCTTTTGCATTAGAAATCTTATCCTTGCTTCTTAGAACTGTGTAAGTCTGGCTCTTACAAAGGTGTTGGCATCTTTATTGATGGTATTTAGGTTACACAGAAAGGTCTGTGAAAATTGTAGTAGTCTTCAGTAGAGACTGAAGGCACTCTAGTTACAGACAGGATGATTACAACTTTGTACACCAAGACAGATTTAGAAGAGACAGATGCTGGACTGAAGGAAGCTTGAAATTGTTCAAGTTTACATTAATCTAAACTTAAAAAACAACCAAAAGTTTTGTTCACTTCATCAGTAAATGAGTCATCTGCACCAAACTCTGAAAAGCCCGGGTTAAATGTTGGTAATATAAGACTTAAGTTCTGCATACAAATAACATGTTGAGTAAGTTTGTTATGTCATTTTCATTATTTCATTATCTAAAATATATGTGAAATCTAATTAGAAGAAAATTGAGGACGATTATGAGTATTATAATTTGCTTGGTCTATCCAGTTTGGGTTCTGGATTTGGATGCATGAAAAAAGTTATGGAAAAATAACCCAAACAAATTCCTTTGGTACACTTGTTCACTACTTGGGTCAGTCGTAAGAGAAGTAAACATCCTTTAGGATAAGATCAAACATTGCTGCTGCATGGACAAAATGTATACACAAAACAAACACTGCAGATCTCTATAAAAGGAAATACACATTGTGAGTATAGAGCCTTTACTGACCTGTGATGGGATCAGATCTGATATCCCTAACAAAATCACCAACTGCACATAGCCACTCCCTCAAGAATATGGGGTTTATTGCTCCCTCCTCTGTTCCAATAGTGCTCTAAATCCTACCCAGGGAGCAAGAACTCAAACTGGTATTCTGTGTAAAGACTGAGATTCTGAGATTTTTTTAAACAAAAGACTCTCCAAAATGGTCATACAGATATTTTCACAGCACTCGATTCTGGTATTCTGGTATTCTGTGTAAAGACTGAGATTCTGAGATTTTTTTAAACAAAAGACTCTCCAAAATGGTCATACAGATATTTTCACAGCACTCGATTCCTATTTGAAATTTATGTTTAAAGAAATAATTCCAGGACATACTATGAATCATTGCATATTTCTGAATTTTATTTGTGGATCCAAAGAAACGAAACTATATCACCTCCTGAATTCCTTTCTTATTGACTTTTGCAGAATTGATGACTACAGATGTCTGAAAACCACATTGTAAACAGTATGAGAAATGAGAATTGCCTTAGTCTCAGAATTTTGATATGACTGACAACTGTTACTACTCATATACTTCAGAAAAACAAGTTTTAAAAAATTAACTCGCCACCCTAATTTTGAAAATCTCTCCAAAAATCATGTTTGTTCCAGATTTCCTTGAATTCCTGTGCAAGAGCAGGAAATCATCAATTGCAACTTCTGTATTTCCCCAGACTTTTAACCTGAAGTGAAGGAAAATAGTTTTTTTTTGGGAAATTCTTGAGCACTTTGCAGGTTAGTAGCAAGAAATTAACTACCTTGCAAGATGGTCAAGTTTCAGCTCTCCTAGTTGAGAAGCAGTTGCAGAATGTGACATATGAGCAGCATTGTGACCTCTGTTTTACCATGTGTCTAGAGTATTTTCCTTTTATTTCCTTATTCCCCAAAAAAGTGATTTTGATGTGAATTCATATTACAGCCCCTTGCTTTAATGGAAGAATTAATTTCTTTTTTGTTCCTGCCAACAGTGAGGAACTTGAAAAATTAATTAAACTTTTAACATTGAAGAACAGAGGAGCATAAATCTAATTTTGCTTCTAAGACAGATGTTGGAAAACCCACTATTGAGTAATATTGGTATCTAGTAAGTGAAAAGCATGTATTTAGCTCTCCTATTTTATTCTAGGAGATAAAAGATTAAAAGGAAAAAAACCAATTATGACTACTATCTATGAGAGCAACAGACGTTTACTGTTAGGTATGGATCAGGTGTATTTCTGGTGGTTTGATTGCCTCCGAAAAGGGAGGCACAATCTTTATTCAACATGGCTCATTACCTCTTTTAAGGCCTCATGATAAATTAAGAGAGAACAGGATTGTATCATCAGAAGCCCACAAACCACTTCTATAATCAACAACCTGAGATTTCTCCAATGCAAATGCTTAAACTAAATTAATAAGCATGCTAATTAGGGAATTAGAATTCCCATTATTTAAAAAACCAGTCAGTTAACAGTAAAGAACAAATTTATCTTCTGCACCTTTATGGAACTGATTTGTTTTAAAAACTGGAATTAGAACACAAAGTGCACTCCAAACCTTCTTGAAGAGTCATTCAAGAGCCATTTCTTAAGGCACTTTTAAGGCACTGCACTAAGTCTTCTATGAATAGAATTAATAGTAATAGTAGCAGGATATCTTTAAGATAGTTAGAGCCAATGTAGACTTACAGTGTATACAGTGTTACCCAGGAGCAGGTAATCAGAAGTTTTGCCATTGCCGAATACAGTACCTGGAAAAGGAAACAGGGATAAAAATAAACATTTAAACATCCACAACAGGACTATATATGATCTTAATTTTGATACAAAGTAGATGGCAGCACTTTCTACAGGGTACTGAGATATTTCATTTTGAACTGCACTGAACACTAGAGAACTATGACTTGTATCATGTTTAGTGCTCTAAAACTTTCAGTGACTTCAGGGATTATGCAGGAAACAGGAACTTTTTGTGACACCATATACCAATAAAACCAATTTTGTATTTAGTAGAGTGCAATTAGAGTTTTATCAGATATAAAATCTTATAATCAGAAAGATGTGAAATATAATGGTTAGAGTATATACTGCTTATAACATATAAGTAGGCAGAAAGCTTAGAGTCAGACTTTCATAAATTCCGTTATTTTTGGTATGGAAACTTATCTTTGCTCTTATGCATATTTCTGAATTCAACTTCAATAAAAATACAAAATATACTCAGTTTAAATTCTTGAGATGCTTGTCATTCATAAAATTTTCAAAATTTACCCAACTCAAATATGTGGATTCATATAAGTACATACACATTTGGCACATATGGAAACACATACACATCAGTTATGCAGAGTCAGAGCTCTCAAGAGAGGCATTTTCATAAAAAAAATCATATTTTCATAAAAACCACGTTTCCTAAGCTGAAGACTCTAGAGCAGTGAATTTTCCATTATTTACCAGAAGTTCATGAGTATTTTTACAGCATAGGCTTTTCTGATCCCAGTTCTGTCAAATTTATTTTTAGACATGGGATGATCAACAACTGAATTATTATGAGGAAATTCCTCATTCTCAATTAAAAGTGCTGAGGTGGCTGCATTTTCCCATGTTCAGTTTTGAAATGCTTCTAGCATTCAAGGCTGTTCAAATACTGCAACTAAACCAATAAAATTATAATGCTCTGCTGTAGAGGTTCTAACCACTGGGATATTGCTTTTCACTGCATTATACAGAGTGTTAAATGCTGTGTATGTAGTAAGTAAGGACAAAAGACAATAAAAAAATAAAAGAATAATAAAGAAGTATTTTTAAAAAAGTTGTATTGGGGAAAGAGAAAAATAAAGGTATTTCTCTGTGGGGGGAATTAAGGGATAGATTTCTAACTCCTCTGATTAGGCTGGACAGAAGAAGGTGACAAAAATGGTGATAAATGCTGATAAAAACAGGCTGTAGTTGGAAACACTTATTTTCTACTATCTCAGCTGGCACATGGTATATTAAACACTGCTAATTAAGTATGTTTTCATATTTGTGTTGAGTTTTTTTCCAGCCTTCATATCATCTTTATATATGCTTGAAATTAAATCCATTTTGGTTGTGGATGAAGAATGCTCCTCTCTAAAAAAGCTTTTCAGGACTTGTGAAGATAGTTTAACAAAGAAAAAAAATGATGTATTTACTGATATTCTGGAAGAGACAGTAGGGGACAACTTCACAAAAAAATACTAGGATAGAAGTCTTCCTTAATCTAGCTGTCTCCCATTCCATGATGAGGAGCTCACAATGGCTGCATCCTTAGCTCTAGTGATAGTGGTTGCATTTCTGACACTTCCCCTATTTAACTTTCTCCCTGGGCAGACTAGCACACCAAGAAGGACTATAGGAGCTGAAGCCTGAAAAAAACCCAAAAAACTGAGACTGTAGCTTATTTTAAAGATTATACAAAAGAGGGAGCACCTAGTGAACTTACTAGTACATGCAAATTTGGCTTCTCCCATTTATGTTGACAAAGTTGCATCTGAAGAAGCTTCTGTGAAGACTGATGTGTCACTTTTTGTATCCACATGACAGTACACAGAGTGTAAATTTTGTGTACTGTACAATGGTAAGGTCCCATGGAGCCAATTCTGACAAACAATTCTTACAAATCCATACTGAAATTTTCTTCTTACAGATAAGAAATAGGTGGACAAGCAAGAATATGACTAAACAGTAGAATTTGACCAAGAGAAGGGTGCCAAGAGATTTTAATCATCTTCAAGATTTGGTTTTCAACATTCTAATAAGTGCCTTCTCATATACCACTGCACTGCTTTACAATATATACCTAGCAGTAAAGAGCAAAGTGAGAATAAGGCAGAGGAATAGGCAGGCAGCTAAGCCTATTACCACCAGTGAGAGTGCTGGGACTCAGCACTCTGATGCACAAAGCTAAGCTATAACTTTCATATTTTAGGATCTACCTGCACCACTTCTTTGTTAAGAGAAGGTGGAAGCAGGGACTTGTTCTCAGAAGTTCCTGTCTCTGGTATTCCTTAGGAAACTACTAGTATTATTTCCCTTTCGTCACTACACATCCAGACACCAGTGATTTAGTTAATAGCATATCTCTTTTTTGCACTTGTATCTCCCTCATGTCAAACTCTGAGCACCACCAGACCCACCCTAGGTACTGATTATATCACCTCACAATGTACCCAATTCCCCCACATCCCAGTTCTGCTCCCTTACCCATCCTTTCTTTAGCAATGAAAGGGAAGGGCAGCAGGCAATTTGTTCAGACTCACAGAGGCCACTGGCCAGCAAGGCAGTTCTAGCCCAGGGTTTGTGGGCTGAGGGGGCTGAGCTCTGCCAAGTGTTTGTACAGCTATCTCTGCCATTCACTAATGAACTCTGCATCACCACAGACACTCATTGAACACTTATCCATGATGTAATGCAAAAATCTCTCACGTGGCTTGGCTACAGCTTTGAATGGGGATTTCAGTTTGAATTTGAGATTATGGTTTTAGAGTATGCACTGACATTTTGGGAATCTCATTCCTCCTGGGCTATCTAAACCTCTCCAATGCAAACTATTGCCACTGAACTTACATTCAATGTGATGTGAGTGGCCTTTCAGAGAAAATAAGCTGCCACATCCCTCCCTTTACCCTTTAGGAGTCACAGAGTATTTTTCCCTTAAGCTTTTAGGGCATGAGCAGCTGTTACTCAGCTGACCTGAGCTGCTAGTCTAAGCACTTTCGAAAGTCCATGAGAACATTTCTGCCCCCTATGCCAGGGCAGACTGCTTGGCTACATCACCAAAACTGAAAAGGGACTAATTTTCAGAAAAGCTGCAAAGTACACAATTGTTTTTTTCCTCCTCACAAATTGGAATCAAAACCTCACCTTTATGAGAACTCTTTCAGCCCCAAACATTCCCACAAAATGGAAGCAGTGCTTTCAAGTCTCCTTTAATTAGCACCACTTTCCTCTAAACCACCCCACTTCCTTCTGCAGCTCAAGCATATACAACAGTTGAAAGAGAAGATGGACAGGAGTGAGCAGTCCAAGATGTCACTGTTCCTCTGCCACAATCCCACTCTTAGAAATATAAACTAGCAGATTAGTATGGCCTTGAACTAACAGGACAGAATGTACACACAGTAAAACTAAATGCTGACAAAAAGTAAGAGACAATACAAGGGATCATAGCATTTTAGAATCGTGTAGGTATTTATCGTGGTGGTGTATTTCATAAAAATTACCATAATTAAATAGCAATCTCTTTTTCTCCATCTTGTTTCAGTTTACATCAACACTACTGAAATAGCTAAATGTACATGTACATATTATTATTCCTGCTTTTACACAGATCTTAAATAAAACATTTTATGTTCATGGCATCTGGTTTAGTTCTAGAAATGGTATCTTGAAATTTAACCACACTGAACTGTTATTATTTATAAAGCTTCCCTTAGAAATAAGATGATATGTAGAACTTTTCAACATTTATATTTTTATTTTTCATAATACTTACCATGCTGAAGGGCTTTTAGTGGAAACCAAAACAGAATGAATGAATGGAAGAGGCCATTTAAACAATGAACCCAGAAAACCTAAGAAAGAGAAAACAGAAAATCCATGAGAACCATTTGCAATAAACTAGCTCTGTGAACCCTGACCTTTCTTTTTATCCATGTGCTAGATTCACAAAATGTGTTTTTGTTAGGCCACCACTGTGAAGTAATATAACTGACAGGCACTTTCTGCCTCTTAGCTCTTCATGGGTCATTTGTTTATTTTTATGCTTTGAAAAAATGTGTGTATTATCTCCTCCTTTTAATTTCAATTCAGAAGGGAAATTAAAACATAAAAATATGGGAATATCATCAGAAAAATGAGACTAAACTAGACAGCTGGAACAATTCCTACATTCCAAGTGGGGAATTAAAAAGGACTCTAGCTTTTATAATTTGCATTTAGCATAAGAATAAATTTAGATAATAGAAAAATTAAAACCTGAGTTACACATATTCCCACGCACAAAGGAATTAAAAAAGGACAAATATCAGTTTCTTCTTTAATTTCTCCTTACATAGTCCATTCTTGAGGAGCACAATTTGATCATATTAAAATTCCTTTAGCGTATTTGCTGAACAACTGAAGGTTTACTTTCAAACTTATTTCCATTTGTAAAAGATGCCTTCTGCAAAGGATTGTATTAAGTTTAAGAAAAAACACTCTATTAACATTTTCCATAATATATTGCATAATGACATAAAAAGACTTAATAAAAAATACGTAGCCCATTTCCTTCAGTATGGCAATATTGTTTTTTTCACTAACAATGCTTTTGACTGTTATGCCTTTTATTGTAACTGAATGATGTGTATCTTGAGTGTTAAGGTGTTCAAACAATTGAAATTAAGTTGCCTGTCTCACATTTTCCACAATGTCTCAACATCTTTTGTTAGATTATTCAGCTACACTTGGTTGCATGGTCCAATTTACACTCTAATACTTTGCACATTTAAACTTGTGCTACTCATTAACCTTTGTCTCTCCTTCTTGCTATGTCATTACCAGAAGTTTTTATTTGACAGAAAGCACAGGTGGGTGCAAGAAAAATTAGTTCTACTTTTCCATTTTCCTGACCAAGTCTTTTTGTCCCATGCTAATCCTTTAACCTCTGTCATGACCTCATAACCTTTGATCCCTTTTACCATAACAAATATCTGCATCAATATTCAAGGCAGTAATGTTTCCAAATCTTTAACATCAACTATTCAACTTATATAGGTGGGAATTTTGTAGCTGGTGAGTTTGTAGACATTTACTCATAGCAAATGTTGTATGGGAACAGTCACAGAATTTCCAATTAAGTCAACAATACATCTATGCAATAAAAAAAAAACAAACTAAAGTTTATTTTAAAACAGAAACACAACTATTATAAGTCATACTTACACTGTTTATTAAAACTATCACAACACAAAAAAGTGTCTGTATTTATGGGACCATGAAAAGCCTCATATTTGGAAAGCATTCACAGGGACACAAGACTCTGTTACAGTGTCCTTAAAAACTTTCAGGGTGGATTTTGAAACGATGAAATGAGGAAGAAGGAGAAAAATCTCATCTGTTTCAGTGAACAACGATAGTTTAGACAAATAATTATGTATATATTGGGGTAACTTGAGTTACATTGCACAAGTGGTGCAGATACAAGAATTAAGTATGCTGTATCAGCTCTGTATATTTACTACAGACCATCACATGTAAGCATTGTTAATTCCAGGATATATTGAAAATGTCCCCAAGTTCAACATAAAATGACATTACTTGAAATGTCACAATTATATTTACGAGAAATAAAATCAGAAGAATCTTTTACAAAAGTCAAATACTCACGAAATCACAGATTCAGGCATAAGACTAACTTAGTTTTTTTCAAAAGAGATATTTTATGGGCAATGCTGTAGAAATTTTCTTTATTTTATGTATTAAAGAGTCCTACATTCTTTTACCATTACTTATGCTAGTCTCTCTAAGATGAACATCACCCAATTCCCACCAAAAGTAGCTTCAGATTCCTTTTGATCCACCCTGACGCATTCTTGACTCCCAAGTATTTTTTCCCAAAACTCAAAATTAAACCATAAACCCACAACTCCAAATTGACAAAGAATAGTACCATGTCCCTCCCTCTACAAATCTAGTGACAGTTCTCATTGTCCACTGCAACACTTCTCCACAGGCTTCAGTAATCCATTTCCATATAACAGTACAAATACATACAGCCCAGCAACAGTGAGGTCTAATCACTTCTGCCTACAGAAGACAGCTTTATTACCAGCAGGGAAAAAAAAAAGGGTTGAAAAATGAAATCCTGGTTGTCCATTTCCATACTTGGTAAAAATGAATATATATATATATGATTTGTACCATTCACTGACAAGTGTACACCTGGAAATAATAGCAATAAAAATCCCCTCCATTTTTAATTATGAGCAGCATAGAATAAAAAGGGTAACTATACTGAACTCCTATGAATTTTTGCTTTATGTTTTGATTTTTACAAAGATCTACCTTAGTATTAAAGTCCAGTGCATTTTGGGAAGTCTTGTATAACTCAGGGTATTTCAGCATGTTTTCTTTTCGGCAGGATCTCTCAAATATTCCAAGAGTTAGAGGAGGCATTGCTGTAAACATCTAGGTGGTTTAAAAAGAAAAAATTGCAACATTTTAGAGGTGAGGATTTGCTTAAAGATTGCTTACTTAAGAACCGTTCATGGTTAAATGTACTTAAAGGCACACAAATTATCTTACCACATTGTAAAGACCTATACACCATCTTTCAAAAAGAATTTGTCCAGAAAAGCCATTGACAAATGCAAACCAGACCTGCAAAAGATTAGAACCGTGTATTACCCAAATGTCTTGCAAGGTACAATAAACAGATTTTTCCTCAGCCTCTCAAAAAGGGATACCCCTACAACACATTTACAACACAATTGAAAATGTTGTGGTTTAAATCCATATAAAAATTAATGATAAACCCAACTTCCAATCAAGAACAGACTGCAGGCAATCTAGCCAGATACATGAGCAATTCCATGTAAATAGGAAAACATTCAAAGGAGGTAGCTATTTTCAGAAGAAATGTCAGGTTCTTCAAGGTTTTAAGAGTGATTTAAGCTCACTTAATTCTTAATTAAATAAAAATTCTGACATGGGCTGCTGGAGGGGGAACCTACAGATCAGTAGTCATTGTCTTCCCATTGTTACCAACTTGACTAACAGAATTCATTGATTAACCTGCTGTTTAAAACTACCAATAATCCTTACTCATAAAAGGATTAGGCTCTACCAGAGCATTAAAATAGAGCTACTTAGTTAAGAAGCACTAACTCAGCTACATAGGTACTGTAGAGAGGGAAGCGGACATCTCTTTAATTGCATAATTTTTATCATTTTTTGCTAAAAGCAAATTTAATTTGAAACATGTGATAGCATATTTTTCAGCACAGCATTCTGCATATCTACTTTCTCCTATTATTCTCATCCTTGAATTAGTTCAATGACAAAGTGGAGAAGCAAATTATCTGATGAATCTTTATGACCAAGTTACACTGAAACTATATGGTCTAGGAAAAACATAAGCTCTTAAGTAAGACAAGTCAAAATAATTTGAACAGTCTACTCAATTTAACACTCAAGTTTTTCAAGTGAATTTTTAGATGCTGCTTTCTTACAGTTTACATTTCATTAAACTTTATAAAGGAAGCATGAATTACTACAATCAATATGGATGTTTATTAGTATGAACCCAAGCTGGCCTCCAGCTGACTGGATTCTATGACCAAACCCAGATTTTTTTTAATCAGGTGGTGCAATGTCTGAACATGTCTGTGACTACTTTGAGATGGAAAACCTCCTGAATTTGTCAACTACTAACACTAAAAATGGGAGGTAAAATCCAGCCAAAATTGCTATGTTTTTCAACAGATAAATTTTTTTTGGTGGCCACTTATAAAAAGAAGATGGCATAAAAAGTCATGACTGTTCAAGGCTGCAAAACAGAAAGAGTAAGAATGCCCTGAATTTTCCAAAATCTTGAAATGCGAAATTTGTTTACTTTGGTAGTTTTAAGTGCAACAAGCACAATTTTCTAACCTTGCAGACTACAAACTGAAAAGACAATGGAATTACTTTATTTTAGCTGAATCAGATTTTTAGCAGCTCTTTTTAATTTTGATTTTTGAATTTCAAAATATGAATTATGATTTAATTGTGATGAATTTGTTGGCAGCAGTTTCTCAGTAGCTGACTGTAAAGGTTCAAGATGAGTACCTAATCAATTGCGCATTACAGAATTATTAATTATGCAGTCAACATCAGTAAGATTGATGCTTTTTTTTCCCTGGTTTGTATCAAATACTGGAGTAAATTTTAGAAATATTGATTTGAAAGGGTTAGGGTGGTGGAAGATACAGGACTCAGTAGCTGGTCATAAATATGTGTACATCTCATTGCTGGTAATTGCAAATAGAGTAAAGAAAAGTATCCCTCTCTAGGAAGAAAATAGAAGACCACAAATACACATAGGCTTGACCCTTCATAACCAAGGAGCATATGGAAAAGACATTAAATTTCCACTATGATTTAACTAGTAGGCAAAGTGTTATAAAACACTAATTTAAAATGGAAGGCCTAAATATATACACTGAATCTATTCCACATGTTGACTGCTCTTACAGGTAAATGATGTTAAGCAACACTTGGAAATGTTTTGGAGTGACTTTTAAAAAGCAAGGCAAGTATTCAGAATAAAATTTTAATTTGCAATGGAATGTTGCTTTCAGCTTATTTTGTACAGAATTTAAGTTGGAATTTTCACGGTGTTTAAACTGAAAGTGGTTTTAGTATAAAATTGTAAAGAAATCCTTTAAGGCATAGTATTGACTTCCTGAAATATTAGCATTTACTTTTTTCTAAAGAAAGCATGCAAGTTTTAGGCATTTTAGTTCATTTTAGTGCAATAAAGGACTGGCCTTGGTCAGAGGCCTAGATGCAAACTAAAGAGAGATGAAATCTGGTAGCATCTCTAAGTCCTGAAGTTCTTATGGAATATATCAATAAAAGTCCATGAAGAAGAAATCTTTCAATGTGGCTAAAAGCAGTGGTCTCTAGCAGAAACACTACTGTTTAGTGGAATACCACATATTTAACTTCAAGAGACAAAACATCTCTAGTATCTAAGCAGAAACATTAGTTTTATATTAGTTACAAGATTAAGAACAACTGGCTTATGCCATAATGGCTCAAAATGAAAAGAGCTAAAAGGTGAAAAAAGAAAAGACAAAGGACAAATACAGCCCTTACCTCAAACGATAAGAGAAGAAGAAAATAACCTACCTATTTGCCTTAACTTCTGAATCTTGGGCCCTAGAAAATTACACTCTTAACCCTATATGAAAAAAGTAATATGGAGCTTACTACATTATTAATTGTGACAAGAAACACTTGCTCTGCACTGGGCAATTTATTCAGAGACAAGTGTGTTCCATCCTAGTTATGATGGACCATGAAGGAAGCTGTACCTGCAAAATAAATTCTTAGGATGCTGGACATGACACTAACTTAGGAGCAGACTCAAACACTTCTCTCTTAGGGTATAGGTCCTACTCTAACAAATCAAATTATGAATCCAGCTCCCTTTTACAGAAGAACAGGTGATTGGTGCTTTTAAAAATAGTATTTTAGTCTATATATATGAACAGGCAGTGAAAATTAGACTATTCTGTAGTTCAACACCTACAAAATTTTCTACTGAAAAGGAAAGAATTAGGTCCCCAGCCTGTCTAAAATTAGATGGACCTCAACAAAAATCCTTGTATTTCTAATTTTTCCAGCCAAGTAATGCAAAAATGTGGGCATGAGCACAATCACCTTCTGCTGTGTGTGTTTCGAACGGAACTCAGTGCAGTTTGCACCCCTCAAGTAAGCCATGGCACAGTGAACCACAGCAGCTGAACTGTGCAGCTCAGACCCAGTGTGAGTATGCCCAGAAGCCTGCTCATGTTTGGGGTTATGCATTACATGGGTTATGCATTACATGATCATGGCTATTCATCTGATATGTCAGGCAAAGGAAATAGGAACACAATGGTCAATTCCAGTTATGGACATGAACTCCTTGGGGGAAGGGGGAAAATAACCTCCCAATCATCCAAAGTTTATGGAATAAAAAAAGTCATTATAGCTTGAATTACTTCATAAAATTAATTATTTTCATGATATCACTTAAATTGTTATAAATGTTTAAACATCTGTAACTGAAATTTAAATCTCAACTCCACACAACTGTTTCTTCTGCTTGTCTTGGTCCTTTATCACTGTTACGCTGATTCTTACTCTTATTCTTACTCTTTCATTTGATGTTTCATGTTGGGTAAAAATCAAATATTCTTATTTTTTAAAACTGTAAATCCCTTTTATTTAATATGAACCAGTTATTTTACATTATTGCTAGTTGTTACTAGATAGCAAAATGAGAAGTAGGAATAGGAAAATTCTGTTCCTCTGATGTCGAAGGGTGATTTTTATAGTTTCATAAAATTAGTAGTTTAATGACAGAGTGCATACAGTAATGGTAATTATAAAAATAAAACCAATCCACAAAGGAGTTCTCAGTCATGAGATCAATCTCAACATCAACCACCTTTTTAAAATAAAGTCAGCTCCTCCAGAATAAGTATGAGACTTTGCATAGGCTTATCCTACATGAGTGTGATGATCTGTACAGGCTCAATAGACCACATTAATGGTCTATTAGAGATTAAAAGTTTTCACATGCAATTTAGACTGATACATCAGAATATAGCCTCTCAAGTCATTGTGACTAGTCCTATACAAAAGATGAGGCCCATATTTAAATAGCTATTGCATCAAGACATAGAGTAGAAAAACATTATTACAGACCTCTTCTAGTTTCTTATGAATACGAGTTTAAATGTCAATAAGCACTGACAATGTCACTGTGCTTCAGTATTACTATAGACCTTTACCATTTTCTGAATTAAGAAACCAATTGACATCAATTTCATATCAGCCCATGAATGCCTAGGATAAAGGCTATATTTTAGATTAAATGGAATATTTTCCATTATTTTCTTGATTAGGACTGAGCAGACATTTAAAACCAGGATACAGATCTATTAAGTAAGGGTAGGTATTTTTATTATTGTCAGAGTAAAAGAAAACTTGTTTAAAGTAACTTCCAGACGTGCCTTTCACAGTACTATTTCCTAAACTCCAAGGCAGAGGAGGTGTGGCCACAAAAGCCTCACTGAAGTTTTCCTGATGTAGCATTTCTGCATATTAAGCAGCAGCTTACAAATACTCATTGAGCTCCCTGCTCCCACGCCTGATCTGTACAAAAAAACTGAAAAGAGAGACTCAAGACTGGCAGTTGTCCTTTCTGGAGACATTCAATGATGAATTTCTGCCCATTCACTCACAGTATTGACATGAGCTATTAACATCTCTGAAAAGTTTTCTGAGCTGACAAATGTGGGCTATACAGGAATTCAAGTAGAATTTATTTTGTCTTCCAGAGAAGGTGTATATGGCAAAATGATTGCATGTATTATATATAAAGGGTCATAACAACCCATATCAAAATTATCTCTTTGCCCTTCAATTTGCTCAGGAAGATGAGACTATCTGTTCATAAAATCAAAGTTTTGATCTTTAGACTATGATCTCTGTATCCTGCATTTAACGTTCTTTCTCAAAAAATACAAATAGTGGGATACTTATATCTGATTTGTTAAAAATTCACAGTATGTTTGCAGGTGACAATTACAGAAATTTAAGACAAATAAATTTACATGTTCTAAAGTCAACCTTTATATGCTTTCTATAAGCAAAGTATACATTATTACTGTTTTTTTCAAATACTTCTAGAGCTACTGCTAATCAGTACTTCTGGAAGTCTGATCATGTAAGTAGATACACAGCCTTTGAAATACAGGCTCCTAAGTCTGCCACTTCTAGACAATAAAGGATCTTTAGTGGACTTGCTTTTTCTATAGCTTCCTACTTTATATTTTTCTTAAGAGGCTACAAACTTGCGGCTACTTACACAGAAATCTATTTGCAGTTATAACACAATAAGGAGAGAAAAAAGAGGAAATTTAGAAAATGTAAAAATATGGTGAGAAAAGTACACTCCTTTGGCTACAACACTGTACATAAAAAATGTAAAGTATTTTCAAATATTACAACAATTAAGGTCACATAAGTAAGTATCCAAATCGAAATATTAATCTAATGTTTGCATCAGGTTTAACAGAAATAAAGCATTTTTTCTTCCAGTAAAGCTGAACACTTACTTTGCAAGTTTAAGACACTCATTTGAAAATATATTTAAAGAAACAACGAAAATTTAAAGAGTATCTCGTAACCCCATTAACATACAAAATACATAAGACTTTCAATAAAATTTATTTTATGGCCAAGATTTTCAAAAATTAAAAATTTTTCCACATTTTTAACCCAAAGTTTCACTGTGAATATAGAGTTTGAATCAATTATAAATGCTATATATATATATTTATATATACGTGTGTGTGTGTGCGTATTTCTGATGATAAAAGATGCAGCAGCTGTCAGAAGAAAAGGATGGGAAGAACGAGAGGAGCTTTAAAAAATTATTTAAAAATATGTTTAAAACATTTTATGGTTGCTGTGTGGTGATGAAGGGAGTGAAAACTACAATTTTACATTCTGTTCTAACCATACCTACCAATAAATGTAGATTAATTACAGCACAATCCTCTCATACCACTGTATTTTTTTGCAAGATTTCACTCCTTAAAATCCCAGGTGAAAAAACGAGGTTGGCTACTTTCAGGAAAGTATCCCTGCTCTTGAACAGGAGCCTGAGGATGCAGGATCACCCCATTCAGCAAGTGAAAGGTGCCCAAGAGGGGAACTGAGCCTGTCTGTAGCAGCCCTGGGCACTGCTCTGAGCAGCAACAGCCCAGCAGTGCAACAGAGACCTCTGAAAGGGCGGCAGACTCTGAACCCACAGGCCCTGACACCAGCACAAGGAGATGAAGCACACACATCTCTGGGTAAACTTAAGGCAAACTTGTAACTGGACTCCTTAATTACTGCAATGATGTTACATGTACAGCATTTCAATAAGCTAGCAGTATTAGAAACACATTTAGTACTAATATTTACCATGCATTTTTAAACAACTGCGGTTTTTTAAAGTAAAAAAAAAAATCAGATTAATCAGATTATTAAAAATTTCAAGATTCAGTACTAGTAGGTATTTATTTACAGTTAAAATATTTAAAAAAAAATCATAGCCAAAAGCTCAAAATTAAGGTTTTAGTTTCAAGATGTAACATTTCATGTGCTGTAAAATTACCTCGATAATATAAAGGACTATATTCTTGTAGAAACAATATAAGATGCATTTAGCTACTCTGTTATAATTCCAGGCTCCATGAACCAACAGCAAGTTCTTCAAATACTTGAACTGCAAAAAAAAAAAAAAGAAAAATGAACAAACGTACAATTAAAACATACATACACTAATATTAATAAAATTTTAAAATATTTTATTGTAGTATTTTGCAGTGGAATGACTTACCTGAGCAATTGAGTAGTCTGAAGAATTAGCAGCCTGTAGACCTTCATTCCCACTGATACCAACACCAACATGTGCTGTTTGTATCATACTAACATCATTTGCTCCATCACCAATTGCTAGAGTTACTACCTTAACTTGTTTTTTAACCATTTCTACAACTTCAGATTTTTGAAGTGGTGATACCCTAAGGGATAAAAAAACCAAACAGGTTTATTAATACAAGACTTTCAAATGAATGTAATTTCAAAATACACTTTATATTCTGTGGAAAGCTAATAAACCCAGGCCAATTAACATCCTAGTGAGCGATGTCGTCTTGTTATTGCCCTTCAAGAGTATATGTTAAAAGCACATTCACAGCAAAATTAATAAAAACTAGCATTTATGAACTTTGGACTACTTAAAAGCTAAAAGAGGATTCTATGCTGAGGAAGTCACCTTACCAAGTGAGTTAGAGAGAACTGTTTGAAAGTGCATTGTAAAAAATAAAGGAATGAAAAACAATACAGCCTTCAAATTGAAGGTGGCTATGTAATCCCATTATTCAGTGGCCAGCACAACACATACACAACTACTGGACTTCTAAAAAAGCTGTGTTAGATGAGTCCACAGCCTTGTGGAAAACTTGGCTTGAAAGCTTCTGGGCAGCAGCCCTTCTGAAACATTCTGTGGTCCAGCTATATGAAAAAAAAAAAATCCTTCTATGATCTTTTGGTATGTGTTTTATTTGAACTCTGCTTTTGAGAACTGTACCAAGACTTGCTACAGCCAGCTTCTACTGAAGGTTCCTGCCCCAAGTACTTATTTTTCATCTTTCTAACTTCTCAGGAACAGTGCCTTAATTCCTTTTTAGACAATGTTATAAGGGCAGCTGGAAGATGGCACTATCACTGCCTCAAGTTCATGGTGAAACCAGTAAAAAATATTTTTCATTCATTTTGCTCACTCTTAGCTGTACATTTTTACTCCAGAATAACCCATTTAACATTCTTCTTGCATATATTACTCTGAAGCCAATACAGAGTTGGAATTCAGCTTGCTGAAGTCTTTAAGCCAAACATCTGCTTAGAATTAATAACATATACAGATTTTTTTTTTTAAGAGAAATGTCTACTGAATATTTGTCAGCATCATCTGTGCTACAGCTAGTCTTAGGAAGAATCCATTGGTAATAAATGCTTCTGCACAAGTCAATGCAGCCTGCAAACTTAAAAGAAAATGGTGTAATTTGTACTTTTACAACAAATGAGAATTTCTGATGTTTACTGTCATTATATGGATGAAGAAGGAGCTTACATTCTTGTTAAGTCTGGATTATATTTTTTACCTTAATTGAAAACTACCACTTAAAACTTTTTATTTTTAAGCTCATAAACAAGGCAATGAAGTTTTTTGGTACTAAAGACAAAGCATTTAACAGAAACAAATATTTTGGCAGAATTTTGACTTTTGGGAAACATGGGATATTAAATAGGTTCACATTAAAACAGTGAGTGTTACAAGCAAGTATTTTAGTTTAAACCTGTAGCCGATTTTTAATCAACCACAAAATATGTCAGACATATATCTAGATATGCATTGAAACCAACTGACCTAGGTAAATTATGGAAGTGTAAAATGAATAAATTACAGGGAGAATACTACTAGAACAGAAACTTTCATTTTGCACTTTGCTGTTTCTTTACAAGAATGCCAACAATAAAAGACAGATTTCTGTACAGAATACCCCTCAATGGTTCCCCAGTTCAACAAAACCAGAAAAATTATCTCTTCAAATGGCATAAAATGTATATTGTAATCAGGGAAAGAGAAGA